>NC_044348.1:34384974-34684974 GCF_007364275.1 Archocentrus centrarchus
ACGGGAGAGAGAGACGGAGAGAGGAGACCAAGAGACAGAGGAGGGAGAGAGAGAGAGACAGATCCTTCCAACCTGCTTGAAAATCAATCTGGAACACAGCTGACCCCAAATCATGTTTAGTTGTATTTAATGAGAAGCGATGCATTAGCGGTCTGTTATAAACATATGAAGAACTTTTTGGTACATTAGGATTTTTATAGAAAATCATGTTACATAATCATATTCTCAGTCTGTCAGCATGTTTAAAAAACATGCTCCATCTTAACGCTTAAATCCATAAAGGGCTGTTACCATGTTTACCTGCAGGGATGATCTGCATTTGTAAAGCACTTTATCAAGATTTAAGGATTCAAAATTATCCTTAAAGTGGGCTTTTTTTTTTTTTTTAACTTATAGCAGTTTTGCCCAGGACCACCAGCTGTGCCACTTTCACTCACCTGTGTTACTGATGCCCAGTTTGAACTTCAGCAGGCTGTCTTAACCGTATCTACATGCCTAATTACTTTAAACTGCTGATCCGTGATTGGCTGATTAGATATTTACATTAATGAGCAATTGAACAGGTGTACCTAATTAAGTGGCTGCTGAATGTAGGTCACATGACTTTACTGGACCATACAGTAGCTGTTATATATTTCTTTGTCTGTTTTCTGATGCATATAGTTTCATGAGTATCCTCAAGGAGTTTTGCTTTTCTCCATTTCAGCATTTCTGTAATGTTTCCAATAAATCCTTCACATTTCATTTTGGTGTCTGAACACTTTTTACTCTACATTAGGCCACATTTTTGGAGTCCTCTTTCCAATGTCAGTGAGGTTTTGATAAAAGTAAAAAAAAAAACAATTTGATGTCTGAGACTTAAAACGGTGGTGAAAGCTTTTTATCCATTCATCACAGAGTTGAAGTGACTGACTTTTCATGCTTTGACCTGTTTGAAAACCATTTGGATTGTTGTGGTGTTTTTTGCACAGGTGAGTCAGTTTTATGAACAAAGCCTTGATCGTTCTGAGCACTGCATTTAGAGTGGTGAGAATGACGGTCCTGATGTGAAAACTGCACCATATATATTGCTGGTACCGGGTTGGACCCCTTTGCCTTAATTCTGGAAACATGCCTGAGATTTTGTTCCATAGTGACATGATCGCATCACACAGCAGCTGCATGTTTGTCAGCTGCTTATCAAAATTTCCCCTTCGACCACATCCCAAAGCTGCTCTACCGGAGTGAGACCCGGTGACTGTGGAGGACACTGGAAGACAGCGTCTTTCCAATCTTCTGTTGTCCAATTTTGATGAGTCATGCTAAATGTAGCCTCAGTTTCCTGTTGTCGCCCGGTGTGGTCTTCTGCTGCTGCACCCCATCTGTGCCATGTTCAGTGTATTGTGTGTTCAGAGATGCTCTTCCGCATCCCAAATGGTTGATTCGGTTACTGTTGCCTTCCTATCAGCTCGATTGATTTTCACTCATTCCAGCTGCCTCTCAGGTTGAAATAATACCCTCTGTAAACATTATGAATTCCCATATTGACAGTTTTTCTTTTATAGCAAAGATCCTGATTCTCGAGTCTTTTTTTTAATTGCTGTTGTCATTTGATGTTTTCTGTTTGACTCTTTTTGTTATTGTTTCTGCAGTTTTGAGTTTTGTACTCTTATCAGATATTTCTTGGTTGCTTCCTTACATTTATATTCTCAGGTTTAGTTTTCTGGGTTCTGTTGATGGTTGTAGTTTTTGTTTCGGTCACCATGCCCCCCCTCTGTTCCCTCTGTCTTCTGTGTTCCCTTCTTTTCTTTCTTCCTGTTTTATTTTGGTACACTCTTAACCCAGATATTAATTGTAATTAAACGTTTTAGTAATCATTACTTATTCTTTCGTGTTTGGTAAAAATGTTGTCCCATTACTAAATCAAATTAGTTAACTGTACTTTTCTACACAAATATAGAGTGTAATGAACTTGTTAAGCAGAGATTACTAAAGATATTATGTTTTTGAAGTGAAGGGGCGGGGCATATTCAAACTCAGTCCTGCTGCAACATGCACCGTGGCAAGTTCAACGACTCCTGACTGGTAAGTGTGAAGAATAACTATTTTAAATAATTCTAGCTATTTCTTTGCTTAAAAGATAGCTGAGTTCCATGTGCAGATATAACTGAAAATTATAGTTACAGCCTACCGCCACCATTATCGACACTTTGGTAAAGTGAGGGGTTTTGGAATCGAAGTTAAATATCGCGAGTGGAGTGGCGAGCGCGAATGTTAGCATTGGCTTAGTGTTAGCATACTGACGAGTCTCAGTTTATAACGGACAGTTACTTTAGGAGAGATGTACTTTGCTGAAATAAACCTTTATTACACCAAGTTTAAGCCGAGTGTATCCTGTCTCTGAGGGTAATTTTTTTTAATCGAAAAAGCCGCTCCAGTAGTGTCAAGACAGCTAAATGCTATCGTTAGCTTAGCGTTTCACATCGTTCGTAACAGCATGTGCTTGTGTTAACCTAGTCCACGTTTTTTTTCTATACGGTTTCGTATGTACTGAAATGTAATGGTCGGACACAAAGGTTGAAATCTTGTATGACTAAAGAGCTGAAGCTGAGGTTATCGCCAGTTCTTCTTCTCCACCTCTGATCTCCAGACTCTTAAAATACAGAACTGACAACAAGTTAGAAACGTTATTAAACCTGTCAATTGTCTGCAGACAGAAGGGTAAGCCTAACTCATTTGGCAATATTTTAACTCTAATGTGAAATGGGAAAACAAAATTTTCAGGCTGAGAACAGAAATTTCAAAGGGAGACAGTATTTCAAAGTACCATATTTCCTTGATCACTGATGACATGGTTGTGGACAAGTGTGCTAAAATTTTTATTATTTTTTGTTCTTACAGGTCCGTGTGAAGATGCAGTGGAAGTGCAAATACTGTGAGTTTACATCAGAGAAAAGGGGTTACCTCTTAAAACATTACAGGCTAAAACATGGAAGCTACACCAGAACTGTACCATTTCCTTGCTTACACCAAGAGTGTTTATGCACATTTAAGTCCATCAGTGCACTTAGGGTCCACTTATCCAAAATTCACCAGAAAGACCAAGATGCACAACTGTGTGAAACACTGACCTTTCACTGTCAGTCCTGTGATTTTTCTGCTGCTTGCACAGAGGCAGTTTTTATCACTCACTTGCGGAGTACACATTTAAAAGTTAATCACAGAGTCCACTGTCCATATAATGGGTGTAACTTTCATACTACTGTGTACTCCACATTCAATGCACACAGAAGTAAACAGCACAGAACAGGCAATTGGAAGATGTTCAAACCAGAAATAGTGTCTGGTAGTGAAACCAATGAAGTGGCAGAAGAGGAACATGGGCCCCCAAACAACACTGTTGATTTAGAAGGCAGCGAAGAGTCCAGCAATGAAGAGCATCATGATCTTGGGAAACAGTTGGAGCACAACCTAGCTGCTCTTTTTTTAAAGATGCAAACCATCCTCCACATTCCACAAAGTTCTATCGATGAAGTTATACAACAGCTCCTACATTTAAGTGAACTGTCCCAACCACTGCTGCACAATTCAGTCAAGGACATTTTGAAGCTACACACAGATGTAGATGATTCAACTGTGAAACAGGTAGTCAGGGCTGCCTCAGAGAGCAATATCATACTAAAGTATTGTGGCAAGGGTGGCTCCTTATCAACCTCTAAAAGGAGAGCAGCATATGTAAACAAAAACTTTGATGTGGTTATGCCAGTTGAGTACTTTATTGCCAGGGAAAAGAAATCTAGTGCTGTATATGTTCCTATAAATGCCATGTTACAGAAAATGTTGAACAGGGCAGACATTTTAGATAAAGCTCTTCCAGTACAAAAACATGTGCCACATGAGTACAGTACATACAGAGATGGTTTGTACTGTAAAGGAAATGGCCTCCTTAACAGCGAGGAATTCAGAATCGCTGTTGGACTTTACACAGATGATTTTGAAGTGTCCAATCCATTAGGGACATCTAAGAAGAAACATAAAATGAGTGCAGTGTATTGGGTGCTTGCCAATGTGCCATCAAAATATAGGTCCACACTCCAGTCCATTCAACTTGCTCTTTTATGTAAAGCCTCTGATGTAAAAGAATATGGCTATGCTAAATTTCTTCATCCTCTGATCCAGGATCTGGTTTCTTTGGAGCAAGATGGCCTATATGTTGAGAAGTTGGGAGCATGTGTCAAAGGCACAGTGTTGTATGTGGCTGCTGATAACTTGGCTGCTCATTCTTTTGCAGGATTCTTTGAGAGCTTTGGAGTGGACAAGTTCTGCAGGTTCTGCATGGCAACGAGGAGTGAGATCCAAGACAAGGAGGTAAGCTCGGGCTCTTTTGAACCCCGAACTGCAGACATTCACAACAAACAGGTACAGGAGGTACAGCAGGATCCCACTTTGGCAAAACAGTATGGTGTAAAGGGACGATGTGTACTAACTGACAGTCTGGAGCACTTTCATGTTGCTCGTGGCTATCCCCCTGACATCCTACACGACCTTTTTGAAGGGGTTGTTCCTGTTGAGTTATCACTCTGCATTTCAGAACTGATTTCTAAGAAATATTTCACATTAGAAACACTGAACCATGCTATCAAATCTTTTGCATATGCTTTTCATGACAAAACTGACCAGCCTCAGCCTATTGCCCAAGGCTTCTCTACCAAAGGGACCATAGGTGGAAATGGCCATGAGAACTGGGCTCTAATCAGGTTGCTCCCACTTCTCATTGGCCATAAAGTGCCTGAAGGGGACGATGCCTGGAACGTTCTGATGCTCCTTAAAGATATTGTTGAATTGGCTGTAGCAACAAGGCACACTGAAGAGTCTATACATTTCTTTGACTGCAAAGTGTCAGAACACAGAGAACTGTTGCAAACTACATTCCCAAATTTCAAATTGCGTCCAAAACACCACTTCATTGAGCATTATCCTGAGATGATTAAGGCATTTGGCCCACTGTCAGATGTCTGGACAATGCGTTTCGAGGGAAAACATAAATTCTTCAAGCGGGTCATTCGTAATGCACACAACTTCAGACATGTGGCACTTACACTGGCTGTAAAGCATCAGAAAATGATGGCTTACTGTTTGGACACAAGTTCGTTTTTCAAGCCCTCAGTTGAGCTGGACAAAGTTACCACAGCACTGATCACATCTTTCCCCGAGAATGTCCAACAAGTTTTCTGCAAGAGAGTACCCCAGCTTACAAAGGTTCTGGTTGCATCATCAGTCTCTGTAGATGGAATTAGATATTGTGCTGATATGATACTCTCTGTCGGTTCATGTTCAGGCCTCCCAAATTTCAAACAGATCAAGCAGATTGTGGCAATAAACACAGAGATCTTGTTTGTGTGCAATACAATGACGGCATGGTACCATGAACATTTCAGATCATTTGAACTCTGTGGCAGCGCAAATCCCTCTTTGTGTGTGGTGGAACTAAAAGAGCTGAATGATGTTTTCCCTCTGTCAGCATACAGATTTGGAGAAAATTCAGCAGTGACACTCACTCGCTATATTCTGTGTTGAGAAACCACAAGTGTTGTCAGTACTAGCATTGCTCTGGATAGAGTCTAAATGTAAGCCTAATTGGTAATTTTGTATCTTTTTTGATAAGCCATATGTTAAACTGAATATCTATGTCTTTGTGTATATATTTCTAATAAGCTATTTTTTTTATTTCCAAGATGGCAGCACACCAGAAGATGACCTTGAGAGTAATTTTCACAGAGACAGATATAAGAAAGGTTGTTCTGAATACAAGACCTACTACAGTGGAGGATTTGATAGGCAAGCTTAAAGAATCACTGGGACTTAATTTCAACTTCAGTCTCCAGTACCAAGATCCTGAATTCAATTATGAAGTGTGCAATCTGACAGATATCGAAGATCTTCCTGAAAAACCAACAGTCAAGGTCATCCCTCTACTTGAGTTGGTATCTGTCTCAACATCTGAAGAAATTTTGAGTGGCACACCCAGTGTAGCAGATACAGAGATCCTCTCTACATCCTCGCAGGAGCGACAGAAACAGTGGCCAGATTGTTTTGATATCCCAGATTTTTCTGTTGATGTAGCATATAGACTTAGGCAAGCAGATCTTCAGTTTCTTCGTGATGGTACGCACCTGAAAGTAACAAAAGAGCTGAAACATGAGATTCTTGAAAGATTGGCAGAGAGCATGTATAGTTACACAGCATACCCAAATAATGCTCAGTTCGAAAGTGTTGCACAAGCCCTCATAAGCAAGCACCCCTCTCTCCAGGAGCGAGGCTCAACCAGTCGCTGTAGCGGCTGGAAAAATAGTCTAAAATTTAAAATGGCTAATTACAGAACAAAGCGCAGAAGATCAGGGTGCCTTGATGTAGCAGTAAATGCAGGGAAACGAGGAGGGCATTCAACTGAAGGAGAACCAGCCAACAAGAACATCAAGAAGGCAAAGAAAGGCGAGATCAACTTCTTACCCAACTTTCCAGACGGATTTAATCAGGTAGCCCTTGAGGGTGCCCGCAAAGACTTGGTTAATGAAATGCAGAAGAGAACACCAAATGGACAGCTTGTAAAAGAGAAGATGGATCTGACGTTTGCATTGAGAAGAAAAGAGGTGGTGGAGTCAGAACCTGCCGTATGTGAGATGGTGGAACGTTGGCCTGCTCTTTTCACAGAAGATCAGGTTAGTTCATTCATGAATAAAATAATGAGAACTTTTTTTTTTAAATATGTGTCTGTGTTTCTCTTAGGAAACTGCCTTTATAAAACCTAAAAATATTTATCTGTTAGCCATTCCCACTGTCAGCAAAAAAAAAAGTAATTTTACCATGCAGGACATGGTAGTTGCTATCTACAGCTGCCTTTATCTTTTTTTGGTAAGGAATATTGTATATTGAGTTGGTCGTTATTGTGAAATCAACACCCTGATGCAGAACTCTGATTTCAGATTATTCTGAAGAGGTTTATCATCTATTAATTCCCTATTCACGGTACGCTATCCTGCTTATTAAAAGGTTACTTGCCAACAAAAATATATAATTTGACACAAAATATTAATAGTCTGTTTATATGTAGCAATGGTCTGCTACACAAAAGTAACACAATACTACAAACAATCAGGGCAGTAGAAAAGCAACTCCTGTGTTGTGTGCGGTACAAAGTTTTTGTTAAAGAAGTTTGACTAGAATAACTGAAATATCCCCAAATTTAAAGTGTTAAGTGAGTGAGTTGAAGGGGGCTTTGTGTTTTACAGCTGACCATGTCCACACCTGTGCAATTTTTATTGCTGTCCTCACTCTGGTGCTTCCACCTTCAGTTATTAGCTGTAAAGATGTAATATTGGAGCATTTTCTGTATTTTGCAGGTATGCATGGAGTTCAACAGGATTGTTGGCAAGAATCTCAAACAGGAATTCTATGAGAGCATTGATCGGCACAGTCCTCGTCTTATCGAGATTTTTCGATCCAAGAGAGGGAACATTGGCCAAATGTTGACACAGCTTTCCCAACAAACAAAGGTTGGTCCTATTAATCACTTGCATTGTGTGCAACAGCTCATGTAATGACTTGGCTTTAAGTCCAACTGTATTTATTTTCATGCTTCACATAGATTGTTGAAATGATTAAAAGATTTTGAATTTAGGGATGGAAAAACAAGGCTGAGTTTCTGAACTTCACTTAAACTTTCAGAGAACTTCAGTAAAACCTGCTAGTTCTTCTCAGTGTTAAGGGTGTTACTGTCTCAGTGGGTTAATTAACCATGAGCCATGTATTTCTTAAATTTTAGGGAATGTGCCTTCAAAAGTCCTTGATTACCATTAGGGATGCACTGATATTAAAATGTGGGATGATATCGATACCCGATATTAATATTGCTGTTATGGCAGATAACTGATAATGTATACAATATATATATTTCACTACCCTTTCGACACCTTGGAAAAAACAAAACAATCCCACAGCTGACATTGATTCTCTGCTTCAGATGAACTCCTCACAATCTTGCGCTGCATTGCTGTCACATGACCAAACAAATACCACATGACCAACCTCCTCCCCTGCCCGTCCGGAATCAAATGACAAGAAGATGGAAATAGATATGGGTTGTTAATATTGGCCCAGTTTTGTTTATCGGACCAATACTCACATGTTAACAAATGACTAATATTGGCTGATACCGATGTTAATGCCGATATATTGTACATTCGTAATAACGATGCTTAAGAAGATGTGGGGACTTTATATTTTTTGATACAATCAATTGTGCTTAGTTACTTGCTTATTTTTGTCATTTTACTGCCCAAAAGACTGCAGAGCCAACTGATATTCGAACACTGGTGCTCAGAGGACTTCCTGTTATCCTTGGTGACAACCCCACAGACTTCTACAAACCAGCCTTTGTAAGTAATTTTACTTAAAGACTACCTAAAGGAACAATAACAACTCAATCTTGAATTTTCACTCTTATACACGGTTCTCATGGGTCTTTGAAATACTTTAAATTCTTTAATATTTACTTTGCAATAATGTTTTGCAGCTGTGTTGTATGACCTATTTATCCAAAGTCAGTGTATTACTTGAATTAAGTGCCATTTGACACGGCCCCGGTTTGGAGAAGCAGCAGAGGTACTGGTGTAGGAAACTAAGCAATATACTGCTGTGATCAGTGTTTATAACAACATTATTTTAGCCACCTAAAAAATCTAGATCAGTGAAATGTACACTATACACAGAATATTTTCACTGCATTACCTTACTGTCAGTCAGACTTCTGACATAAAATTACTTTTATATAAGTTGTATATAGATTTCTCCTGCCAAACTTCATAGACAAAATCTGTTTACTTTGCTGAACAGAGGAACGGCTCTTCTACTGCTGCCTCAGTCTGTTCGATTGTGTTATTATTTGATTGGTTTGGATTCACTAAAATCACACAGTAGCACACATTTAAGGATCAAGGACATGCTAGACTAACAACTCTTGTGTTCTGTGAGGTAAAATTACTAATTTTTCCTATGGCATTTGGTTGGCATGAAGAGAGTGCTGTAACTTAATTTTCTAGTCAGATAGGTCCGTTGGACAGCAGTTTGAGATGCTGAAAATAGTATGCGTCCACTAAAACTGATATAAATTTTTTGACTTATCTAAAAATACAAGTTGCAGCAGTACATTGCTTATCTACCTACACTGATCCACCTGCTGCTTCTCCAAAGTGGGGAAAGGCTGACCACCATCTACTGTAGGTAAGTATGCTGACCATCTGTAAGCACCTCATGCAACCCACTTTAAAGGGATAGTTTTTTTTTTTTTTTTTTTATATATATATCTTAATTTATATCTTATGCTATGCTGTGTTGGGTTCATGTCAGGATTTGGGCATAGACAGACAGGCGTGGGAAAACAGATGGCAGTTCCAGTGATTGAAGAAAACTTGTGAGCATAGTTTTAAACAATTCAAAGGATAAGGTATTGTTCCACTTAGCACTAGCACATGAAGATGCTGGATAGATGTTCTTTTGTGGAGCTCCAACTCATTCAACATTTACACTAGGAAACTAGGGCTGCATAGCATGATAAAACAGATATGACAGAAATTTCAATTTGATTGTGGAAGTTATTTTTTTTTATCAATTATTGATGGTCACTGAAATATCACTGTTGTGCTCTTGTCATTTATAAAGGACTCAGATGATGATGACTCTTTCCGCAACATTGACATTGGGATCCTCCTTGTTGAACCTGAAGGTGCTGTGCCCTCATCCTCCCTGCATCTCAGTCCAGCCTCACTAAAAATTGTCATTGAGGGAGAAGTGGTGATGGACAACATTCAAGACCTGCCAAAAGCTATGTGTCTTCTCTTTGGACTTGCATATGCAATGCATCTCAGTTACCCCATTTCTATGAAGTTCACGTTCCAGTTCATCCAACAGGTATTTCTTGAGCTGGGCCACGTTGAACTAAAACCAAAGTTACAAACATTGAAAAACCAGCTTGCGATGTAACGAAATGTCTTGTGTGTTGTCAGTGAACAGTCAGGGGGTTGAAAATATACTCAATGCAGATGGAGTTGATAAAGTTGCTCTTATCTAATGCAGTTCAGTGCAGCAGTACTGCCACAACTTTTATTTCTTAAGAAAGTTTGTAATGTTCAGCTTACAGTGTTATAAGAGACATCAGTGTCCAGCCACTTGTACTCTAAAAAACAGGATTTAGAAGTGTATGCTCAGGGCTCCATAGTAATATTTAGTTGATACAGTTAAAGGAAAATTCAGCACTTTTCATGTAAACGTCCAGTTTGTGTTGATGGTAAATGTAGTCATTTGAAGCAGTAAATTCAAAATAATGTAATTCTTCCTCAACAGCAACATTACTGCTTATTTTACAGGTTTTTTCAGTCAATAGCAGCACAGGAATTTATTGCTTCAGTTGATTACATTTACTAACAACACAGACTGTACATTTACATAAAACATGCAAAATCTTCCCTTAAACATAGTTGATCTGTTCATTTTCCAAGTTGGAGATTGTGTCCTATTTTAAGGTGTCCAGTTTTTTCAAAAGGATGCAAATATTTTTGTTGAATGCTGCTGCATTTGTATTCCTTCTCTAAACATGTTAGAATTGAGTTCAAGCACATATGCCTATTTTTACTTGCCTTTTGTATGGCAAACTTTTTTTTGAATGGCTACTGTTTTGATACTTTTTTATACTTCTGAAAAACATGACAAACTACAGTTAAAATTGTCTTTTGCGTAAGTATTCTGCAAAAAATAAAATATTGGAATGTTGAAATGTATTTGATTTATTCTCTTTACAATTTAGTGTTACATTCAATACAACTTGAACATAAAAAGGGTAATAGGAAGAGGGTAAGAGGAAATGTTATTAATTATATTAACAAAATATAAATAGCTTTAAATGTTAAATTGCTTATTTGCTTTACAGTTTAGCTTAAAAGTAATTTTCACTCTTAATCCAAATTAGTTGAGTTTACTAGAAAATCGCGTGGAAACTCGTTGCCTTAAACCATTCTAGTTTTTACACAAAGATGAAACTAAACATGTTTAGTTGTGTTAACTTAGAACCTTAGTGCAATGTATCAAACATGTTCAGTAGTATTTACTAAAATTGATTAGCTCACATAAATAGGAAGAAATTTATATGAGGTAATCAATTTTAGTTAAGACTACTAAACATGTTTAGTTGTGTTAACTTAGAACCTTAGTACAATGTATCAAACATGTTTAGTAGTATTTACTAAAATTGATTAGCTCACATAAATGGGAAGAAATTTATATGAGGTAATCAATTTTAGTAAAGACTACTAAACATATTTAGTTTCATCTTTGTGTAAAAACTAGAATGGTTTAAGGCAACGAGTTTCCACGCGATTTTCTAGTAAACTCAACTAATTTGGGTTAAGAGTGTAGTCTTGTCTCTTGTGCTTTGTGTTTAGCTTTAATTCTTTTAGCTTGTGTCCCTTGATTTTTTTATTTTTTTGTTTACCCACCTGTTCCCCATTCCCCTAATGAACCTGTGTGTATTTACTGCCTCAGTTTTCCCCTTGCCTTTGCCTTTTGTCATGATGTTACTCTTCTGCTGTGTTCCTGTTTTCATCCCCGGCGTGACTTCTTTTTACATTCATGGATTTTGTTTTCTGCTGCCTTTTTGGACTTCCTCTACACCGAAATAAAGGTTTGTTCTTTTATTTGTTAATTCACTCTGCAGTTGGGTCCACGTTATCCACACTCAGTGACCGATCCAACTATTTCTGATTCCTTGAACTCCTCACGGGTTACAGTTACTAGTACACAGTGTGGGGTGTAATGCATTCCACAGTAACATGTTACTGTAACCACATAACTTTTTCAATGATGCAGTAATGTAACACATTACTTTATTAAATTCAGTAGTTACATTGCAGTTACAATCATGTTATTTGAATTACAGAGGTTCTTCAGTTATCTGCACTCTGGGAGGAAAGAAAGGGGAAAATAACATCACATCAAACATGCTTTTTTCTTCCTGCACAGTTGGCTGATTTCAGTTTGTGTGCAGGAGAGGAAAGAGCCCAGTGGTGAAGTGCAAACTGCATCCAGAAACAACTCCATAATGCTGCTCACACAACATCTGCTCTTTGTAAACATCTGCACAGACAGCATGCTAACACAAAGCTAGCCAAGAACCCAGAGACATGTTAAAGCTGAGTGTAGGCCAACCCCAGCCCAGCAGCCAGAGTCTGATCTCCAGTCTGCAGTGATGAGCAGTCAGGCCTGCAGCACCGTAGCCTCCTTTTCTGCCTGTGCATGTTTCTACAGTCAAATCACTGTAACATCACTTTGAAGTGTCTTTGGGGTTTTTTTCAACTTTGCTTTTTGTTGTTGACTTTGTGTTGATATGTAGAAGCTAAAAGAAGGAAAGTGTGTATCCTCATCAGGATACAGATATGTGTTGGTGTGTGGAACCGCAGCCAAAGGCTCATATTATTACCTGGTAATTATGTGACAGTGTTTCAGGTAATTTTACAGAGTAACACAATGTAATGTGATGAGTAGTGTAACTACTTTCTACAGCAAGTAATTAAGTAACATACTGAGTTATTTTTAAGAAAAGTAATGTGTAATACATTGTAACAACCCCAACATTACTAACACAGCACACTTCAAACACCTACTGCTCATTTAATACATTAAACCCACCTCGTCTCAACCATCACTCCCTGACATTTAAAACTGGCTTCTTACTGAATCCTGGCTTGATGACACTGGTAATGACCGAAACATTACTCACTAAATACAGTTAGTACGTTAGTACATTTTTAATTGTAAATCTGTATCCAGGTTTAGATTATTTATCAGTGTATGTCATCCCCCTAAACTGAGACAAGGCTTTCTGGAGGAGATTGATGAATTTGTTGACCGTATTATTATAACAACAGCAGCAATTCCAAGACAAAACACTTCATCAGTTTATTAGAATGATTTGATTTTCAGCAGCATGTTATCGGATCCACCCGTGCAAAAGGTCACACACTTGATCTGAATTTTTCAGAAGCTTTGATGTCACCCTTACAAATGTAGAAGCATTTTGTTCATCCATCAAAACAAATACCAACTGAGTTATTAACAAGCGTTACATCAGTGCCAGCACAGCTGAAAATGTATCAGTGAATTTACTACTACACATTCCCGGGACTGTCATTGTGTGATAAAATACTAGAAAATTTCTCTGATGCAGTTTCTCAAATTATTGATCATATTGTTCCTGTCAGAAGTGCGAACATACGTGGTCCACTGAAAGCACCCTGGAGAAACAGGGAAAAGGTAAAGATGGCAGGAAATAAAAGAAATGTGAGCCTGATGTGATTGGGCACTTTGGTGGACAGCTCAGGTGACTGCATTAAACACAGTGGCAACAACATAAGAGCCGCTTTAAACTGTATTTGTTTAAAATTTGGAAAATAGTTTGATGAAAGTAAAAGAAATAAAAAAAAAGTCTCATGAATTAACTCTCAGCAGTTATTTTTTCTGTGTAGCAAATACTGACAACCGTCACTGGATTACTTTAACACTGAATACATCTTCAGACAAGTCCTGAACCCTCTGCACTCCCATTCATCTGCTGTACACCACCACCTACCTTTTATGGTATTAAAAACATAAACTCATAATGAGGATCAGGTGCACTGGGATGTCACAATTATAACTTTGGCCAAAAGAGAGACAAATAAACATGCCAGCAGTCTGCAGCAAACACATGTCAGTGTGCATACTGTGACTGGGATTCTGGGTGAAAAGTGGAGCCAGTGATAAATCAGCACATCCACCGGTGCACAGTGGAAATAATAACTATATTTAAACTGGCAAATTTCATTTTGCAAACAGTCAACAAATCCTCAAGACAGCAAATTAATGATGTGCAGCACAGATCAGCGCTTTCATAGTTTTATTCATTTATTTATTCATAAAAAGATACAAAAGCAAATATTTGAACTCCTTTAAACGCTTTAATCTTATTTAACAGAACTAGATTAACCTAAAATCTAAATAAACTACAGTCTGATTTAGCTACAGTGATTTATCTGTGGTGTGTGTTATTTGTTTAGTTTGAAGTATATTTAATGCAGAACCTTTATACTTTTACTTTAGTAAAAGTTTATTTTTACAGAATGTACGTATACTGAAGTATTACCACTTTTATGTAAGTATATCATTTGTTCACTGTTTATGGAAACAGCGAACATTAATATCACTGATAACCACAGATCTGAGTACCTACCAGAAACAGCTCGTTAATCTGGTTCTTGTGAGTCTCTTTCTGAAGATTTGTAAATAAACAAATATGTAAATGTATCAAACTAAAATGAAGAAACTTTAAAGAAGATTGTATAGGAAATGTTTTAGCACTGACCACAGACGACAGATGGATGTGTGGCGTTTCCCTGTGGTCTGCAGGTCCAGGGCAGAGACAGGAGTGATGGCTCTGCAACAGACATAACTAACATTAATCTGCTGGCCTACTGCACAGAGATAACCACAAACCATAAAGGCTTAGAATGCCTAGCATGCAGCAGCTACAAGTGTGTAATATACTTATCAGAGACAGATGTGTACAGCTGTTTCACTGAGTGACATCTGGCTGCAACATAAGCACATTTTATATTTGTTTACATTCTGGAAATTTCGGGGTTTTTTTATTAATTATGAAAAATATTTTTTATTTTTCTTAGGAATGATGTGTGCTCCTGATTATGCTGATTTTTTTATTTTTATGTTTTTTGAATAATGGTTATTACTAACAGACTAATGGCCAAATGGAGAGGACAAATCAAGAGTGGGAGGGTGCCCTTCATTGCATGGTTCAGTCCAACCAGTCGACTCGGAGCACATGGGCTGAACATGCTGACAGTTCTATGACATCCTCTAGTACTAGCCTGTAAAGCTTCCCTGAGGTATAAGCCAGCCTTGTTTTCAGCCCAAGAGAGCGAACTGGTGGTTCCCTCTGTCGAGCTCCGCCTTTGCTGCTGCCATCAGCTATGGTGGACCACCAAGATGGCTCTCCTTTGGACTGTGGAAGAGAACAGGAAGTTGGCCAACCATCATTGAACTACTGCCCCTGATTATTCCGTGAGTCAGAACGTCTGGCTGTCTGCTAAACATATTTCATTAAAATTTTAATCAAAGAACCTGTCACCCAACTTTATTGGTCCTTTTGAAATTGACTCTCAGATCAGTTCTGTAACTGTCGGCCTTAAGCTCTCTGAAAAAGGCGGGGTTGGACCCTTGGACAAAGGCACAGCTTCAATTAACTAACATTCACACTCCAACAGTTGCATCGGAGAGCAACTTGGGGTTAAGTATCTTGCCCAAGGATACATTGGCATGCAGCCTGGAGTATCCAGGAATTGAACCGCTGACCTTCTGCTCAGAAGGTGACCTGCTTTACCTCCTGAGCTACAGCCACCCTAAAATATACTAGATATATCTAGGGCTGAACAAGAGCCAGAGATACACTAACTAGGAAACTAGGAGACGTGGACATATGGAGCACAGAGTGTCAGGGGAGCAAAAGACGAGGACACAATGAGGAACAAAGGAAGACTCAGACAATAGACAGTACCAGTCAAACTTGTGTGTCCAAAAGTTTGACTGGTACTGTCTACACATGAGGTAATCATGTGTAGACAGTACCAGTCTACAGATGAGGTAATCAGGGAGATAAGACACACTGGGGAGCACAGCTGAAACTAATCACTGAAGACAAGGGAAGTAGAACTTGTGGTGTCTGTACTGCCATGCTAAAGTCTGTGTTAAATGCATGTATTGTCTCTTCTTCCTTAAGGGTTCATGCAAGGGAAATTTGATTTAAACATCCTGCACAAAGAGGCTCCTTTGCAGGCTCTCTTACTTCCATATAAGGCATTGTCCATATGTCTACTATAGGTTAGGGGGTTGAAGTTGTTTTTATAACCATATATGGGAGTTAAGAATGTGGTGGGTTTGCCAACATTATGGTATATAACCTTTGTTTCTTCTTTAATCTGGGAGCTAGGGCGATTAGAGACTTACCCTCTCCCAGGCCGCGAAGGAAAGCGCCTGTTTTGACACCGTCTGTTTCTTTGCAATAAACTTTTGTATATATGCATTAAGACTTTGTCTCGATGAAAACATCGAGACAAGAGAGGAGGAACAGCATGAGTTTACTAAAGGGTAAACCAGACAATCACAGAGAGAGGACACAGACCAGACAGGCGTGGGGACATGACTGAGGAAATAAAATGAGGTCACAATAGATAACTAAATATTACATAACCAAGAAGACGAACTACAATATCAACAGGGAATATAAACAAAATATTACAAATAAGCCAAACTTAAACACAAGAGATCCTCAAACCCAATAAGAATCCTAAAAGCACAAAAGCCCTCGCTCCATGACCAGGGACCAGGGACCATGACAACTACATCACTTGTGTATTTCCTGTGTATTCTGGCTATGAGAGAGATATAGTTCGCATGTTCCTTGCTCCAGCCTCTGACGGGGACGGTCGCATTCTATCTCTCTCCCTGCCCTCCCTATCTTTCCTGCTTGCTGCTTGCTGTGAGAGCGTCTCTTGCACACTGTTCGAATAAGAATAAGATTGAGAGCAATATGGATTTGGCAAACTGGGCCTTCAAGACCATGGATCGAATTTTTTCCACTATGAGATCTGGGAAAGGGGAGCCTGCGTGTCCGAGTGGAACAGACCCGGTTGGATACGTCATCGACTCTTGGAGCTCGTGGAGACCTGTGTGCTTCTCGGCCCTAGAGGTGGAAGACGTGGAAGACGCTTACATATTTGGCTATCTGGTAGCGGTATCTTTTCTGTTTGGGCTTGGAGGATACCTGATTTACCGTGAAATCAAGAAAACCTGGACGGCAGTTCGACATCTGCAGAGGCTGCCGACCCAGGTGGATGGGCTGACCAGAATGGTACAGACTCAGACTCAAAGCCTGATGAACCTGAGCCGTAGACTTGGGGAGTAGCAGGTGAGAGGGGTTCGATCTGGAGATAAGGTACGGTTCTGCTCAGTGAGGACGGTAACTAATGAATTTGGATTATTGGATTTATTGAATGGTTTCCCAGTGAGACTGAAGGCTGTTGAAAAAACAAGCAGCCTGTTCCAAAACAACATCTGCATTATCAGAATTCGGCTCCCTAGCCGGCCTTGGCTGGCAATCATATCTCTCCAGAACTATGTGTGAAGGCCGCTATCCCCCTCAGCCCTCTCTGTGATTTGTGAAGCTGGATCTGGTGTACCAAGGCTGCTGATGAACTTCCATCACTATCAGCAAACTGTTTGCCTGAGAGCTGGCATCTGGGCTCCACAATGCCCCCATCCCTCTCGTCTCCGTCTGCGTCCCCTCCTGACCCTGACCCTACCCACCATACTGCTATCCCGGCTTTATATGTGCAATATGCTTTTTGCTGAGGTGTTTTTTGGAACCTCGTAAGGTGTTCTTTATGAACACAGTATGAGATGATTTTTTTGAACCTAACTATCCCAATGTATCTCTTTCTGTCTCTCTGCTAAAGGTAGCGCCGTTGTGAAACGGTTGCATGACCTCAGACATCTGTCCCCCCCTGTCTGTGTTATGTTTTTGTTTTGGATGGATGTTCTGTTAACTGCAATTTCCCCATTTGTGGGACTAATAAAGGCATTCTTGATTGATTCTTGATTCTTGTTATTTAGATTTAGTTGGTTATGTCAAAAGTTAAAATATGAGTGTCTTACCTAATCTGGTTTGTTTTATTTCATTTAAATACAAAGTGATTTGATACACATGACAATTCACACATTTTAGTGTCAAAAATTAAATGTGAAGTTCTGTCCAATAAAGTCCTGTCCTATGATTTCCATCATCAGTCAAGGGATTAATCAGCCTCAACTCAGCAGCCGATTGGTGGTGATCATAAAGGCGATGTCTCACATGCACATGATTGAGTGCACTTTGAGGAAGTCCCAGCATTCCAGCTGTTCACAGTTGTCCATAAGCTGTGGAGGTTCCACTGATTTACAGATACACCCGTGGATCTGTTGATTCTTGAAAGGTGAACATAGTGAAGAGCACATGTAAAGTGGGTCAGTTACAACATTTTCCAATGAAGAGGAAAGGGTCTT
This sequence comes from Archocentrus centrarchus, assembly GCF_007364275.1. Taxonomy (NCBI): domain Eukaryota; kingdom Metazoa; phylum Chordata; class Actinopteri; order Cichliformes; family Cichlidae; genus Archocentrus; species Archocentrus centrarchus. The sequence goes on from NC_044348.1 coordinate 34,403,152, forward strand.
TAAAGTAACCTGATGCAGTTTAGTTCTCCCTACAATCAGTGGGGATATATACAGTGTTTTAACATTTACCGACAATATTCAAGATATGGCCATCCAGATAACCCCTAAATCCTGCATGCAGCTGATCAGATGGTATGTTTTACCTGAAAAAGTAAAAAATGCATTAACAGATGTGTTAATAAAAATCATGTGAATACCTTCATCATCTTGTTTACCACGTTATTTGTTATGCATAAATTTGTTCTCATTTTTTCTCACTTACCTTGGCCTTCCTCTTTAAGGTCTAAAATGTGTCCCCGAACAATGTGCTTCTACTTGAAGTATTATTTCAGTTGACAGCTCCCTCAGTGACTCATAAATTCCTTCAAGAGTTATGCATAATGTTCTCTCAGCAATGTTTTGTTGAATATTATTACTCATAAAGACTAATAATGTTGTAATAATGGAAATATGAGCTTCCAGGTGGCACAAAACATATTCCAAATTATTTGTAACCAGCTGATTAAACAAAATTATCAAGCTCTACAAAGTTCTAAAATACCAATATTAGCATTCATCAGGAACTCATTGGGACTCGAAGACAACACTGGAGGCCTGCTCCAAGGCAGCCGCACAAGTTACCATCAAGTGTGGAATATACCATGGTTTATTATACCAGGGTATATTCCACAGTCCCCACTGCTGTCCTGCATGGGCATCAACCCCCTAAACCAGCTGATCACTAAGAGCAGATAGGGATATAGAGTCAGGAGTGGAGTGATTATCGGTCACCTCCTGTACATGGATGACATCAAGCCGTATGCCAGGAGTGAGCGAGACATCAGCTCACTGATCCACCTCTCCAGGATCTACAGCGAGGACATCAAGATGTCATTTGGACTGAATAGATGTGTCCAAATGGTTGCAGAGTGAGGGAAGTTGATCCGGACTGATACATTAAATGGCAAAGGAAGGCAGAATAGGAGATATACCGGCCAGCTACAAGTACCCGGGTATTCAGGGGTATTTCTGCACAGCCTGTCTTTCCTGGTGTGGTAGGTCCCAGCCTCTGTCGATCTTGTGCTTAGCGCTTGTTCCTGTGCTGCCTTGATTAGTGCCTCTGTGCTATCTTTCAGCCCAGCTTTGTCCAGCTATTGGTAGGATGTTTGATATCAGCCACTTCTTCTATCTGGCAGCAGTGCATGCTGTCCAAAGGCCTGTCCTTCTATGATGGCCCCTGTTTTTGCTCCTCTTCATCCTCCTTAGCTATTCACTAAACACATGATCAGTTGTGGCCATTTTGCTGATGATCTTAGATTGTGGTTTTGACACTCACTAGTCCTCGGCTTCCCTCCTTCCGCTTAGCATACAGTCTCAGGGTGATTTGGGGTGAAACCCTCCATGCATGGTAAGGAGTTTTCTTTTCTTGATGTCAGTGGCTTCTGTTTCTGCCTTTGCTCTCTGTAGTTATTTGGTGGTTGTTGCTTTCCTAGTGTTCTCTTCATAGGTCCCATTTGCATGTGGGATTCCAAGATCCTTATAGTTGTCCTCGGCATCTGCAGCATCACCTTCTGATAGTGCAATCTCCTCTCTTTGTTACCATCTGATTACAGTTTTCCAGTCCGAATGACATGCTGATGTCATTGCTGTAGATCCTAGTATTATGGATCAGTGAATCAATGTCTTGTTCACTGCAGGCATACAGCTTGATGTCATCCATGTAGAGGAGGTGGCTGATGGTTGCTCCATTTCATAGTTGGTCTCTATACCGATAGTTGGCAGCCAGTCTTGTTAATGATCTGGCTGACAGGGTTCAGACCTATGGAGAACAGCAGTGCATAGGCACTGATGGTAGATGGCATAGATGGTGACTAGTGCACGTGGCTTGAAGTTGCCCCCTAGTGTTGTTTTCCACATCCTTGTGGAATTCCTGATGAAGGTTCTTAGGGTGCAGCATGGTGGCACAGTGGTTAGCACTGCTGCCTCACAGTTAGAATAACATCTGGAAGGCCTGGGTTCGATTCCACCTTGGCCCAGGCCTCTCCCTCTCCCTGTGTGGAGTTTGCATGTTCTCCCCATGCTTGCGTGGGTTTCCTCCGGGTACTCCGGTTTCCTCCCACATTCCAAAGACATGCACTTACTGGGGTTAGGTTAATTGGCTAATCTAAATTGCCCATAGGTGTGACTGAGCACGTGAATGTGAGTGTGAAAGGTCGTCTGTAACTCTGTGTTGGCCCTGCAACAGGCTGGCGACCTGTTCAGGGTGTACCCTGCCTCTCGCCCTATGACAGCTGGGATAGGCTCCAGCCCCCCCGCGACCTTGAACAGGATGTGCGGAAGCGAATGGATGGATGGGTTCTTAGGGTCCAGTTGATCGTATATAGCTCTAGACATTCCAGGATCCAAGTGTGACACACTGAGTCATTGGGTTTCTTGTAGTCAGTCCAGATGGTGCACAGGTTGGTCAGTCTGGATTTACAATCTCAAGTGTTCTCATATTGTTCCCCTGCCACTGAGAGTCCACCGTGTATGCTTCAGTGGAGAACATCTGTTTTATTCTCCTGGCTTCTTTCTTTGGTATACATCTTCAGGCATTTAGCCAAGGCTGTGAGTCTGTTTAAAAAGTCATAAGGCCAAAAGAGAAGACATATTATAGTGTATGGAGAACAGAGCAAATCTATTTTTATATGCAACACAATGAGATTATTATCTGTGTCAAATTTGTGTGTGTGTGTGGGGGGGGGGGGGGGGGTGTCATTTCCTTCATAATTTTATTTTTATTTTTAGATAGATAGATCTGTTTATTGTCATTGTTACAAGAACAACGAAATTAAAAGTGCCATCAGTCGGTGCCTAAAAATAAATAAATAAAATAAAATAAAATAATAGCCATAATAATAAAATAGTAGCTATAGTGACTAATCATTTACATGTAAAATAACAAATAAACATGTCGATTTTGTGGTTTATTTGAAATTGCATTTAGTTTAGTTATTGCTGTGGGGTAGAAACTGTCTCTGAGTCGGTCTGTTTTTGTTCTTAATGCTCTGTATCTTCTACCTGAAGGCAACAGTGCAAACAAAGAGTGTCCGGGGTGAGAAGTGTCTTTTATGATATTTTGCGCTTTTTTAAGACAGCGGTCGCTGTGCAAGTCCTCCAGTGAGGGGAGAGGGCAGCCGAGGATTTTTTGGGCTGTATTGGGCTGTCTACATCAGAAGTTTCTGAACATTTAATGCAGAATCAATTCTCACCTGTGCTCTGTGTGTGTTTTGTTTTAAACTGTATCAAATTTAACTCATATTTATGCTGGTATCCTGCTCGTTCTCCCAGTAGTCCTACCCTCCTTAAAGCCACTTTCTTAGCTATCATCATTCTCAACAGGGCATTGCATTATTTGCTCACAAAGGCAACAGACTTAATTCATGAGGTTACTCTTCAAAATTTCTTTAAATATCAATTTTTCACTTCAGATTACTTTTAGTACAAATTCTGTGTGATATTGAGCTACAGTACACTAATAACAGGCCAGCTGACTGAGTTACTGTCTGAGTAACTTCTTAGTATCATGTTCAGTAATGATTACTGGACTTATCATCATCTCTCATCAATTATTTTGTGCTTGTTTTTCCTCTTGAAGTATTTATGAAGAGATGACTAAAGCTGAGTTGTTTGGCCAAAACTAGTTCTACAGATTTGGGAGGTGGTAGTTTCCTCAGGTGGTAACATCTACCCAAAATATTAACAACCTGAGGCCGTAGAACTGTCCTACTTTTACAGCAGATCACTTACATGATGGCTGCCAAATCAGGAACATAAGCCTAAAAGTTAAGTGGCCCATTGAAAAATCTCCCAAAGGGCACACCGACACTCCTGCAAGTCTTATTGAAAGTCTTAATGAAAAACAAACTGTATTATTTCTTATTAAAAAAAAAAAACAGTTCCTCTTTCACTAAGTAAACAAGCACAAAAATCTTGTCAGTAATAATAAAACAACATCTTATATTTCACTACTTCAGTACTGCTTTAGAATTATAACTATCTCCACATTAAAGGAAACTCTTTCTTTGCCTCTGTAAAATGGTACATATGCAGCATTAGACTCCTATATTTTAACCATTAGATACATTTCCCTCACACCTATTATGTGCAGACTATGTTAAAAAGCCAAAAAAAAAAGGGGGGGGGGGGGCATGGTGATAACTTTGAGGCTAGCACACAAAGAAAACTGTCAAACAGGAAGTTAGCTTCCAAAGTTCCCAGAACTAATGTGGTGAAATTTGCACTTCTGATGTCCTAGTAGCTTCCAGTGGGAATTTGTTTCCACATTATTTAAAATAAAATAAAAAACCCCTCAATTTCTGTGACCAGTGTGATGAAGTTCTTACTGATTATTAATTTCTGACATTTTGCAATATAAATATAAGGTGGTTTACAGAAATTTCACTTTTGTATAAGGCATTTTTCACTGTATTTGTGAGCTACACAGTAAAACATCTGGGAATTCTAGTAATAGAGTATAATTTTGTGTAGATCTAATAAATGGGGAAGTGAATCCAAGTATAACAGAGTGAAATAATTCAGTTTTGACCCTCGTTTCTAGCTGCCTTACACTGGTACACACTCCAATGAAAACTTGAAACAAATGAAAGTTCATTTTCTTTGTTAGTGAGTGCATCCTCAGCCAAAAATAGCAGCTTACTGCATATGTCATTGTCTTCCTAATAATTTGTTTGGCAATAGTGTATTGCTTTTTGAATTTTTATGAGCCATTTTAATTGCTATATGATCTGATTAAGCGCACTTGCCTCTGTAATTGGTTTGGTCAGCTTGATGTTCGTGGGCCGAAAACAAATTGTCTCTCTAGAAAAAACTAATTCCACAACTACGTGAAGAGTTGTGTAAACAAGATTGTTATGAGGAATTATCTGTAAAAGCAATCATATAAACAGCTTTAACAAACTGCTTTTGGCAGCAGTGGCATTCAACTGCATGTAAACACAACTGAATCTTAATCCAACATTTGGGATATGAAAATAAAAAGCAATTATAATGATGACACTTTTAAGTCACTTATTCTTCTCACACTTTCGATTATCCAGTAAATCAGACTTTTGGATTATGGTCTCCCATTACTCATTACATGCATGAAATTAAATTCAGCTTCTACCTCCTTTTAAATTAATAATTTACAGGGAATAATTCTAGGAATAACATTTACGCCCCACAATTTTGGAATAGCTCCAACTGATAACTATTATGTGGTCATCATATTTCCCCTTCTCACTTAAAAACAGAGTTCAGCTATGCGGAGAGAATTAATACATCAATTCAATTCAATTCAATTCAATTCAACTCAGCGCCAAATCGCAATCCAAATCATTGCACTGTATCTTCTTAGTGTACACCTTCTCTCTATCATCTGCAGCTGGGGGGGTGTTGTGTGCTGTGACAGCCATCATAATATATTGGCAATAAGGGACTCAGACAACCACAAAGAAGAAACATTTCAAACTGTCCAAGAAAAATGCATAAATCAGTTTTCTTAGACTCCTGCATGTATTGTTTGATTGTATAAATGTGTTTATCCATTCAAAATTCCATCAAAACATCCCACCAGATGTAACTCGCTGCATTGATGATCCTGACTTCCAAGAAAAAAGGAGTGTAGCTGCTGCAGACAGAGGGGGAGAGGGGGGTGTGACCTGATCCAGCAGTAATGGGACTCAATTCAGCAGCCTAACTATGCCTATTCTTAATACCCCTGCCGGCTGATCCTCAATAGCGCAGCTTGAGGAAATTACCCACTGACCCACTACCCTTGATATATGGTTTCCTTTTACTTGAGAATCCATACACTATTACTCTTCTGCTGCAGTGTCAGAGAAGTAGTAGTGGGATATGGGGACACTTACTAAGGAGGTTCTCAATGCAGCATAAGCAGCGTAAATAGCAACAGTGATTCAGTAGGGATCAGTGGTAGCCTTGTACACTTAAATATTGAACAGAGGGGGGAAATTAATCTATTCACTTTCATGCATTATTTAAAGGAAGAAGAAAGGGAATTGAATCCACAGAGTTTCAGTTCTGTTCTGCAAAGTGAGAGAACAGAGAGGTTTGGAATTATGAGGTTCCATTAGTAGTCCGAGAGCTGTGCATTTCCACTTCCTGCCCAGTGTTATTGACGAGCAGTACGGTTCATTTTTATAGCCTGTCCAGGCTGATGCTCTAAAGGTCCATTAGGATCTAGATTATGATGACTACTTTGTTTTGATTTAATTCTTTACTTGTTTTAGTGATGAAGTCTTTAGAAACTGTGACTGACTTATGAAGGCAGCGGCTACATGCACATACTCACATATTAATATTAAAAGGTTTATTAATGGTGAAAACATGGCAATAGGGATGGCTAAATCTGCTTTTATGGCTAACTGCTGCACTTGCATTAGACTTTGGCCAGGAGCACATAATCCCCCTGTGGTACATAAAAACAGAACTTAGCAGGTGGTGCTAGGAAGAAAGCAGCTGAATAAAGCATTAAGACTTGCATGACAGCTCAGAGCAGTATGCTAATGGAGAGCTAAGCACAGATAAGTCTGTGTCATAGACTATTCAACATTGTATGATGATTATTAGTTTGCTTGTAAACGACCACTTTTAAAAGGGACCAGTCAGTATGTGAGGGTTATACTTGTTTCTCTAAATGCTCTTAATTTCTCTGCTTTTCTATTGTGCAGTCATAATAAACATCAATATACTGCAATTAATATCCACAGGCCCATCTGACCTTAAGTGAAGTTACATAAGGTTACTGATAAGCACACACATCTTTCTTCTGCTAGCTTTAGCACACTGCCAGTGGTCAACATCAGTGGAATTGATGTTCACTACATGTTCTTCCCAAGATTGAGTGGTATAGTGTTTGCAGCTTTTAGGTCATGCTGCTGTTGCAGGCACTGGAAATCCTGAACTGAAATATAATCAGAATTCTACTCTTGTCCATGCACATCTTAACCATTAGAAACTGGATCTGGAAGATGAACTGGATCGATGGAGCTAGAGAATGTTCCCAATATTGGGTGATAAGTACCTAAATGATAATTTGATTACCTGCTGAATTTGTAAATTTTATCACTTACAAAGAAATTAACAGTCTTTCATTTTTATTGTAGTTTCATCTTAATGAAAAGAGACAGAATATCAACAAAAAACACATTCCATGAATATTAGAATTTGATTTGCATGTCATTGAGTGAAATAACTATTTGATCCCCAAGCAAAACATGATGCAGTACTTGGTGGAGAAACCCTTGTTGGCGAGCACAGCAATAAGACATTTCCTGTAGTTGGTCACCAGTTTTGTGCACATCTCAGGAGGGATTTTGTCCCACTCCTCTTTACAGAAACGCTCTAAATCCTTTAGGTTTCTTGGCTGCCACTCAGCAACTCAAAACTTCAGCTATATCCACAGATTCTCTATAGATTTAAGGTCTGGAGACTGGCTAGGCCAGTCCATGACCTTAATGTGCTTCTTTTTTAGCCACTCCTTTGTTGCCTTGGTGGTGTGTTTTGTCATGCTGATAGACCCATTCTAGCTGAGGGAAGGAGGTCCCTGTCCAAGATTTGTGGTACATGTGTCATGTAACAGCTGCGTGGCAGGCAGGAAGTGGACCCCAACACAGAATACGAAAGACGAGGTAAGACAATTATTCAGCCTTTATTTGGCATGTGCAGGACAGAACCAGAAGCAAATGCAGAAAAACAGAATGATAACTAGGCTTGAATTCCAAGAACTAAGGCAAAACACAGCAGAGGCACAAATGACAACAGGCTGAGAAAACACGGGACCTAAATACACGAGGATAACGAGGGGGAGTGGGAACAGCTGGGAAACACAGGAAATACTAATCATAATGACAAAACCAAGAGAAGCAAAACTGAACATGACAGAGACCAGATGACTATCAAAATAAAACAGGAAGTCAGACGGGAGAACAAGAACGCAGACCTGACACATGGAAACACAAGAAACTAGAAATAACAACTGAGGACCAATGCAAAAGATTACAAAAAACACTTGGCCACCGGCCCAGGACCATGACAACATGATTGACTGGATGGTGTTCTCACTTTTGGGTCATGCTTACCATTTTCCTTCCTCCAAATGTGTTGGGTTGAATTGATGCTGAAGAGCTCAATTTTTGGTTTCATCTGACCACAGCACTTCCTCCCAGGCTTTCTCCGAATCATTTACATGTTCACTGGCAAATTTAAGATGGGCCTGTACATGTGCTTTCTTGAGCAGGGTCCCTGCAGACACTGCAAGATTTCAATCCATTATTGCATAGTGTGTTGCCAGTGGTGTTCTTGGTGACTGTGGTCCCATCTAGGGGTAAAACGGTACAAAATTCCACTGTCCGGTTCATGTTGCAGCACAGAAGCCATGGTTTGGTGAATTTTGTTTAGTTTCTTTTGCAGACAGTACCAGTCTATCAGACGATGATTTATGTGACTAAAAAACAAACAAATTAATAAATTAATCTAAACTAATCTAAAAGCTACATTTGGCAAGAAAACAAATTAAAATTGAGTAAAAAATAACTGATCAGCTCGGTTCATCAAACCTTGACTTCTTTACCACAGTTATCATTCAACCACAGTGAACTGTTAAACTGATCCAGTAACTGATCTTATTCCAGCATAAGAATAAGAATACTGTAAGGCAGGGATCCTCAAATCCAGGCCTTGAGGTCCAGTATCCTGCAGGTTTTAGATGTGTCCCTGATCCAACACACCTGAGTCAAATATAGAAGTCATTATCAGGACTCTGGAGAACTTGACTGCATACTGAGGAGGTAATTCAGCCATTTGACTCAGGTGTCTTGGATCAGGAACAATGCAACAATGTACAATGGAAATAAAATTGGTCCCAGCATGGAACCCTGTGGAACTCCATAATTAACCATAGTGAATGAAGAAGACTCCCCATTTACATGAACAAATTGGAATCTATTAGACAGATACTGTATAATTCAAACCACAGCAGCACAGTGCATTTGATACCTATGGCATGCTCTAATCTCTGTACTACTGACCATAACTATATTATAGTCAACGTATCAAATGTTGTTTGATACTGTTGACCAGCAGGACAAGAGGTCTAGCAAGATAAGCAGAGATATGAGTCCACTGTCAGAGGCCATGAGAAGATCATTTGTAACCTTCATTAATGCTGTTTCTGTGCTGTGATAAATTCTGAAACCTGACTGAAATTAACTATTGCTCAGCAGATGATCAGTTAGCTGTTTTACAGCTACTCTTTCAAGGTTGGAGACTGGCCTATAATTAACTAAGACAGTTTAATTACTGCCACTTTAAATGTCTGTGGTAAATAGCCCATTAATAGAGACAGGCTGATCATATTTAAGATCAAAGCACCACAAACTACTTGGTTAAGTTTAGGAAAAGATTGTGGCTTAAAAAATATACCTATTCCTACTCTTAAATCTGCACAGTTGAAAAAAAAAATCTTAACCAGTTTGTTTAATCATAGTGACAAGGGGATCCTCACATATATGGGAGTAAGAGAGACATCAGTTATGCTTGAAGTCTCGTGCCTAAATGCATTCATAGTACACCACTTAGTTGCACAAAACCAAATACTGACAAAAGCAACAGTGAGGAAAAAAATAGGAAAATAGAACCTGAGATGGCAATTCAAATCATACTTATCCTCACAGCTCCAAAAATCCATCTAACTTCTGCGCAAATTGCCCACGATTGTTCAGATGTCTGTTTGACATAGTTTAAAATAAAATAAAAAAACTGTCCTGACAGCAATAGCCCTCTAGGTTTATGTGCTGTCTGACCATTCAGCGCTTTGCTAGAATACTGAATCCCCATTATCCGGGCCAATTTGAGCAAATAACCAGTCTTAACTGTTAGCACATATTGAAGACCTGTGGTTTAGATAGACAAGCTGATGAAAAGGATGATTACAGCCTGGATGTCTCTATGATACTGTGTGCTGTGCCTTTCACTTCAAAGGAACTGTAATTTATTTAGTGTGTAGTGTGCACAGATCTCACCTGATTTCATTTTTCTTTCCATGTTTTCCAACCAGGATTTATGCTTTAAAGTTAAAGTCTCCTTGTATTAGATGACGCTGGAAGAAGATGGATGGATGGATGGATGGACGGATGGATGGATGGATGGATGGATGGACGGATGGATGGATGGATGGATGGATGGATGGATGGATGGATGGATGGATGGATGGATGGATGTCTAATCAATCTTATCACTAATGAAGCTGACTTGACCATCTGCAGGAATTAGCTGGAACAATAGTTATTCCATTCAGTTCATGCCTGGCTCCACTAAAGTTATCAGTGCATTTGTAATTGCAAAGCCAGCACCTTGATGTCTCTCATCATTTGCACTCTTTTCACAGGAAATCTTAAATGTTATCACATTGTTGTCAGGGCATACTTCTAGCATGGCGATGTCTTATAAAGATGTGAGTGCAAAGCTTTGCAATTATTGCTGCCATTTCAAAAAGTATAATGGATTTTGGTGTTGTCAGAAATGCTGTATTTGCCTGTACATTGATGTTTCTACTGTCTTTCCTCATTCTTCCTTGCATTCCCCACTGTGCTGTCCAATAAGATGGTGAAGAAATTCTTTAAAAAGGTTTGATACAATGTCTACAAATGAAGCTTAGGCATAAGTTCAATAAGGAAGATCTGAAATCACTCATTTGCATTCTTTCCCAGGTGTTTTGGCCTCTTCTCTTTTGTCATCACCTCCACTTTCCCACACTGTCAAACTCAATGCTGAACTCATCTCTTTTAGTCCAATCATATTTCTGCCCACCTTCCTTGAGCTAATCAGCCTCCGCACTAAATTTCACTGCTTATCTGTCATTCTCCCTCCCAGATTCATTCGTGCAGCCCACCAGCTCCCCTTCACCACCCAAGAGCTCGTTCCAAGCCTACATCTTGGTCTCCACCACCACCAGCGTCTAGACTCCGGGGGACCTGCCTAATTCCCATCTTTCCTAGGAGTCCCTTCAGCTTTGAATAGAATAGAATACCTTTATTGTCATTATACAGAATGTACAATGAGATTGGAGGGCCACTCCTGTTCAGTGGCATGCTGTAGAAAGTCACACTTTCTAAAATATAAAATAGAACTTCTAAAAAAATATACAGAAAAATAAAATAGAATGTATAAAAAATATATACATTGTAAAAACTAAAATAAGTATATAATAATAAAGATGGAGATGGGTGAATATTGCACTTGGTGAATGAAAATGATATGATATTGCACAGAGATGTGGGTGTTGCACAGTTACAGTGGGTGAGTGTGTGAGTTCAGGGTGGTGATTGCTCTGGTAAAGAAACTGTTCTTGAGTCTGTTTGTTCTGGCTTTGATGCTCCTGTAGCTCCTGCCAGAGGGCATGTATAATGTAAATAGAATTGGTCCTAGCACAGAACCCTGTGGAACTCCATAATTAACCTTAGTGTGTGAAGAAGACTCCCCATTTACATGAACATATATGATTCAAACCACTGCAGTGCAGTACCTTTAATACCTATAGTATGCTCTAATCTCTGTAATAAAATGTTATGGTCAACAGTATCAAAGCTGCACTGAGGTCCAACAGGACAAGCACAGAGATGAGTCCACTGTCAGAGGCTGTAAGAAGATCATTGGTAACCTTCACTAATGCTGTTTCTGTACTGTGATGAATTCTGAAACCTGACTGAAACTCTAAAGATGATTCAGAGCATACATCCCCTTCATCAGAAAGCAGACATGTCTGTACAACCACCGCTCCTCTCATGTAGGTCCTCTTTGCTCCGCCCCCTCCTCCCTGCTTAGCTGTGATTAGTTGTCTTTGGTCATGTGACTCAGCGGCACTGAGAACAGCGTGTCACCTGCAGTAAGTGGAAAGCGGAGCTACATGTGGAGGTACTTAAAGTTGGAAGTGAAAACACTGCAAACAGTTGTGAGTGTTGGAAGGAAGTTCTCTACTGTGGCAACACCACCAACTTATAAAAGATGTGAAAGAGCACGACAAAGAAAAAGCTTTGTTCCGGAGAAGCCCAGCACGGGGACAGAGCTGCCACAGGCCTTTCAGACAGGCGAAGAGCATCCAGGTAACTCACAGAGTTACAAAGTAATGTTCCAGTCATCACTCATGTCGGTTCTTCAGCATTAGTAATGTTAAAATGTAACTGGGCATCATAGCTGTTACTTTAGATAATCAAACAATATATTCAGCACACTAAACTGTTAAATTATTTTATTGAAACTGAAAATATACCTCAAACATGAACTATTCAAAATGTTTAAAATTCAAAATTCAAATACAAATATAATAACCACTTGTGTTGACTGTCATTAAATTTGTAGTAGACTAAGTCTGTGATTGAATTGTTTTTATATTTAATCTTTACTCTCATTGAGTCTGCAGCAGAGATTATAAAAACCCAAACTGTCTGAGCAGCTTATGTTCAGAGAGTAAAACAGTGATTTAGTGCTCATTAAAATTTGGCAAAGTGATGATGATTCATCTCATAAATCATGACAGATGGCTCTCTCCTACATAAGTTGCCATTATAAGTTAAAAGTATCGGTATCAGTATTAGTATCTGCAATATTGGCCCTGTATTTCCTTGATATCTGATCAATACCAAAATTTGCAGTATCACACGCCACTAGTACACAGCCCATTAATAAAGATACATTAATCATATTTAAGATTGTGGCATTAGTAAATGGTCTAACTTCTTTGAGCAGCCCAGTAGGAATGGAGTCTAATAAACACATTGATGGTTTGGAGGAAGTAACTATTGAAGGAAGCTCAGAAAGATCAATCAGAGAGACAGAGTCTAAATCAGCAGTACTGGAAGCAGCTGAACATAAAGATACATCTGTGAGGTGGTTATAAATAATTTTTTCTCCCATGGTTAAAATTTTATTTGTAAATAAATTAATTCAGTCATTACTGGTTAAAGTTAAAGAAGTACTCGGCTCTACAGAGCTCTGACTCTTTGTCAGCCTGGCTACAGTGCTGAAAACAAACCTGGGGTTGTTCTTATTTTCTTTAATCAGTGATGAATAGTAAGATGACCTATTCATCCTGCTGTAACCAGGTTTCTGTTAGGCAGAATAAATCAATATGTTGATCAATTAGTAAATAATTTACTAGCAGGGACAAAGCAGAGAGAGACCTAATGTTTAATAGTCCACATTTAACTGTATAAGGCTGGATTGCCCAGTTCAGTGTAGATCACTTCAACAAAAATTGCCAGAGCCATCAGAATGTTTCTGAAGACATTAATAAACTCTGGGTTTAATTAACAAAAGTGACCACAAGATAAGATCATAAGTATTTGCCTCTTCAGCTGCATCTATACTGACAAATACTGAACTACTCTGACAGTGTAAATTACCTGCATATTTGTCAGAAAGCTCAAAGCTTGGGAGTCGGTATCCTTTCCAGGGCTATACTGGCATGTTGAGGGTAGAAGAATCGACCTGGCAACCCTGTGTTTTAGAGTGGACAGCCCACTCTACTACCTTCACTTCCAGCTCCAGGGTAGCATTTCTGAATGTCCCTCTCCACTATCTGACACACCCACAAGCTAGTTTACAAAAGCACACACACACACCAGCATTATACTCAGCCAATTTGCAGCCCAGTGGATCGCCAGATTGTGTTTTCAGCAAAGTCCAATTGGCGCCTTTCCAAAGCACTATTGAGCATATTCTCTGTCTCTTTTTGCTTTATCGTCCTATCAAGATATTTCCCCTGATGGCTAGCCTGTTGCAGGTGGAGGAGAGAGAAATTGTGCCTGGATAATGAACTGACATCTTCCTCCTTTTTCTCTGCCAAGTGTTCTGTAACCTCCAGCAGTGGTTTATCCATGGTACTTTACCTATATGAACATCAACAGACTAAAAGATGACATTTAATTTGTGGAAAAAGCCTGATTTGGGAGGTCAGCAATGTTCCACAGCTGATAATTCACTAATTGAAATTTAGCTGCACATGAGTCAGACAGTGCGAGAGGAAGACAAAGACAGATAGAAAGGGAATTAAGGCTGGGTAGGTTGTTAAAATGGGCGGGCAGCATAATCAATAACAGTTAGGGGAGTGTGTGTTGTGTCAATCTAACAGCTTGTTCTTGTTCTACGGGGACAAACCCCAGACGTGAAGACTGCTTGGAAGAGCCAGAGCCAGATTGACGTTCCACTTTATTGAGATTTAGTGGGCCTGCATGGATTTGAATGATCCTCAGCACAGTCTGTCAGTTGTCATGATAATGAATGGAAGATGACAGGTTCACTGCCAACCATTCTCACTTTGCTGCTCACTGTTGGAGGCGGCCAAACGTTATGACAAGGGCAGCCAAGGGATCTAAATATGACAATATCGGTGAGCCACAACCATGGTTCGAAGAAAGAAAGAATAATGGCTTTTTAACAGATATGATGTCACACTGCATCTCGATGAAGTGTGTGTGTGTGTGTGTGTGTGTGTGTGTGTGTGTGTGTGTGTGTGTGTGTGTGTGTGTGTGTGTGTGTGTGTGTGTGTGTGTCTATCTTGGATGTCATCTGCTGGGGGGTCTCGCCTGGTGTGGCAGACCCCAGCCTCTGTTGATCTTGTGCTTAGAGTTTCTTCCTGTGCTGCCATGATTAGTGCCTCTGTGGTGTCTTCCAGTCGAGCTTCATCCAGCCATTGGTAGGATTTTATGAAATCAGCCACTTCTTCTATCTGCCAGTGCTACGTGCTGTGCAGAGGCTTGTCTTTCCGTAATGGTTCCTATTCTTTCGCGGGTTTCTGCTGTCTGATGTACTCACTAAGTGCCAAATCCTTTGTGGCCATCTTCCTGATGTACTCATGGATCTTTGTTTCATCCAGGATAGTAGTCTTCAGTCTAGTGAGTGTCTGCAATGTTGCCTTCTGGTAGTTCAGTCCCCTCCGTTCTGACTATATTCCCTCTCTTTGTTGCCATCCGACTACACTTCTCCTGTCCAAATGACATTCCAGTGTCATTGCTGTAGATTTTAGTGGTGTGGATCAGTGAATCTATGTCTTGTTCACTCCTGGCATACAGATTGATGTCATCCATGTAGAGGAAGTGGCTGATGTTTGCTCCATTTAGTAGTTGGTATCTGTAGCCAGTGTTCTTAATTATCTGGGTGAGGGAGTTCAGGTTTATGCAGAACAGCAGTGGGGACATCTCCTTGATACATCCAGCACTTGATGGTAACTTGTGCAATTGACTTGAAGTTTGCCTCTATTGTTGTTCTCCACATCCCCATTGAGTGCTTGATGAAGGTTCTTAGGGTCCCGTTGATCTTGGGTAGTTCTAGGCATTCCAGGATCCATGTGTGCGGCACCGAGTCATAGGCTTTCTTGTAATCAATCCAGGCGGTGCACAGGTTGGTCAGTCTGGTCTTATAGTCTTAAGTGACTGATCTATCTACCATTAGCTGGTGTTTAGCTCCCCTGGTATCTCTGCCAATTCCTTTCTGGGCCCTGCTCATGTATTGAGCCACAAACCTGCTCATCTTAGCTGCTATGATGCCTGACAGGAGTTTCCATGTCGTACTGAGGCAGGTTATTGTCTGGTAGTTGGATGGGACCGGTCCCTTCTGGGGGTCCTTGGGAATCATGACTGTCCGGCCTTCAGTCAGTCATTCCAGATGTGTCTTAGCCTTTAGCAGCTGGTTCATTTGTGCTGTGTGAATCATGTCAGGGCCTGGTGCTGTCCAATTCTTCATATGTAAGACTTGTTCCTGAATGTCTGCCACTGTGATGGTTACTGGGTCCTGTTCAGGGAGGTTGCTGTTGTCTGCTCTTAGGCCCACTAGCCACTGAGCATTGGTGTTATGCGTTGCAGCCTTCTTCCATATTTTCTTCCAGAATTTCTCCATCTGCACTGGGGCTTGGTACCCAATTTCAGAGTGTGGGAATGATGATTCCCCTTCCCCCCCCCGCCATAGCAGTTGTATTGTACCTCGTAAATATCTAGTCGTGTTTCTTGGCGGACTAGTTGTTTCAATACCATCTTCTGAACAGGCACAGTGCAAACACAGTCTATGCTCATTACATTGGAACACACTCATCAAAACTTTGACATTCCCTCAGCTAATGTGTGGCAAGTCATATATGCTGTATTCCCTTTATGTAACAAGTAGCATCATCAGCCAACCTACAGTGTTCCCACCAACTCATATGACATGTTCACAAAGTGGCAATTCTCTATATAATTCCAGTATGTTAAAATAACATATTTTTTGATATTAGTGATGCTATTTGGCAGTGAAAAAAGGTCATCTGTATAAACAGATATCTACACATGATTATGCAGAATTTGTAGGGGAGGAACAAGCTTTCTGGTTTCCTTGGTGATCCTCCAGTCCCTCAAGGGTTAATCTTGAAACCTTTGGCTATCATCTGACAATCACAATTTGGGCTGCAAATTGGCTGTGATTTGGTGCTGGATATCTTCTGGCTGCAGCAGTGGTTTCTACAGTGGAGCCTGTAGACAATATCTGATGGGTTCTCATACTGTATATGTGAATATTTTCTTTACTAAATTGAGATGAGTGCTTCAGTATTTTAGTTATGGTTATGTCATATATAGAATTGGATTTTTGTGTATGTGTGATGTGGTTCTAGTGTTTGTGTGTAACAGATTACTTAACAAAAGCCACCATGATTGAGACTCCTGTAATGTTTAATGATTTCCCGTTAGTGTTCATGTTGAGGTTTGTTGTTTAAATATTAATAAAAACCAGTGTTCCTGTAACAGTGCAGTGTATGGTTGCTGCAGCTAGAGTACTGACAGGGACTAGAAAGAGAGAGCAGATTTCTCCCATACTGGCTTCTCTTCATTGGCTCCCTGTTAAATCTAGAATAGAATTTAAAATTCTTCTCCTCACATACAAGGTCTTGAATAATCAGGCACCATCTTATCTCAAAGACCTTATAGTCCCATATCACCCCAACAGAGCACGTCGCTCTCAGACTGCTGGCTTACTTGTGGTTCCTAGGATACTTAAGAGTAGAATGGGAGGCAGAGCCTTCAGCTTTCAGGCGCCTCTTCTGTGGAACCAGCTTCCAGCTTGGATTCGGGAGACAGACACCCTCTCTATTTTTAAGATTAGGCTTAAAACTTTCCTTTATGATAAAGCTTATAGTTAGGGCTGGATCAGGTGACCCTGAACCATCCCTTAGTTATGCTGCTATAGGCCTAGTCTGCTGGGGGGTTCACATAATGCACTGTTTCTCATTCACCTTATTTACTCTGTTTATACTCCACTCTGCATTTAATCATGAATTGATATTAATCTCTGGCTCTCTTCCACAGCATGTCTTTTCTCTCCCCTCAGCCCCCCCTTACAGCAGATGACCCCCCCCTACCCCTCCCTGAGCCTGGTTCTGCTGGAGGTTTCTTCCTGTTTAAAGGGAGTTTTTTCTTCCCACTGTCACCAAGTGCTGCTCATAGGGGGTCGTTTTGACTGTTGGGTTTTCTCTGTATTATTGTAGGGTCTTTACCCACAATACAAAGCGCCTTGAGGTGACAGTTTGTTGTGATTTGGCGCTATATAAATAAAATTGAATTGAATTGAATTGTATGGGGCATAAGACTAAAAAAAAAAAAAGAAAGAAAGATGTGCCTCGTAAAATGCAAATTCTATATACAAAAACTCCCTTCTAAAAAAATACTCTGGGCCATTTATAGTGAAATATTTTTGATTTTATTTAAATATTTCTAATTTTTTCAGTTCATAGTGCATTTAAATTAGAATTAAGTCGAGTTTATGTGTTGGTATAGTGCATTCAGTTCTTATGACTTCCTCCTTAAATACAGGAAATTCACATTCACTGGAAATTCCTCTTAAGTTCTGATGCAGCAATACAGACAAAAGTGTATATCGTGCAAAATGTAATTATATCTCCACAATTACCTTAACATAAAATGATTGCTTTCCAATCAATATAACTGGAGCTATAAGTTAAAATTGGCTAAATACATTACTTTTTCTCCAGTCAGTGACTTCACTCAAAGACAATTACATTTTCTGACTAATTACAAAAATATAATTTATTAATCTATGGCGAATCTATTCCAAATGTGTTGTATCATCTTAATCTGAAACCATATAAAGAAGAACAGATATCATGGTCCTGGTTACCATGATAGTTTTAGCTACATTTTGCACATAATAGTTGTGGTCATATACACATTCTAGCCAGTACGCTTAATCTATCCAAAAAATAATTGCACCAATCAACATGTTCCTCCATTAGCAGGAAAGCAAACATTGCATTAAAAATACTCAAAACAATAAGGTCTTCATATTATTTGACTCTTGAAAATTATCCTCAAACACATTTTACTGTTTAACAAATTATCCATCCATCCATCCATCCATCCATCCATCCATCCATCCATTCATTCATTCTCTTCCACTTATCCTGTTCAGGGTCTTTGGGGTGCTGGAGCCTTTCCCAGCTGTTATAGGGTGAGAGGCAGGGTACAGCCTGTCGCAGGGCTAACACACAGAGAGACAGACAATCATCCTCACCTATGGGCTGGGGCGTACCCTGTGACTGCTGGGATAGGCTCCAGCCCCCTGCGACCCTGAACAGGATAAGCAGAAGAGAATGAATGGATGGAATTAACCTGACCCCAGTAACTGCATGTCTTTGGGAGGAAGCCAGAGTACCCAGAGAAAACCCACGCAAACACAGGGGAGCATGCAAACCCCACACAGAAAGGCCCGGGCCGAGGTGGATCTGAACCCAGACCTTCTAGCTGTGAGGCAACAGTTATAACCACAGCAACACGATGGCGTGGACCAGCTTATCATTTAAAAGAAAGTAACAAATTTGCTAAACAGTTGTTTTAATCCAAAATCTTATCTGAAGCCATTCAAGTAAGAACCTTTTGAAGGTCTCAGGCTTGGTCAGTTTTTGGCACAGTGATGAAGCTGAAGACGAGTAAATGAAGATGACATGTTATCCTTTTTTGAAAATTTTTCTTAAATGGTACCATGAATGGTTTTTGAGATGTTTTGACTGGTCCGAGTATTGCTCTGCCTGTCAGACCTTCTTCCTAACCGTACTGAAGCAAAGTGCTACCGCAATCACAGCATTTCAGCACAGCGAATGCTCGAAAAAAATCCCAGTTTAATAACAAGTTTGTAAACATGCTGTTTGTCAGATAATTTCAGTGGTTGTGTCTTCAAATGTCCATTGGCTTCTTCACCGGAATATGTGACTTTTCCAGAGACGTCATCCGCTGAAAAGCTGTCTGTAATACTGACAGGCTCAGTATTGCAATATGAATAAGCAAACAGTTACAGAGGATGCTTTATACATACTGAGTTTTATTTCAAATCCAATTGATGCACATAGACACAAAGAGATGAGAGGAAGAGATGATTCAGTCTGGTGCTCACTGGGCCATTGTCACTGCCACAGCGGGGAATATTACTCCATAGTCAGGCTTAACATCTGACCAAATCTATCTCTGTCTGCAGCTCTTTTTTCTCCCTCTGTTTGTTTTTGCTTTGAAAATGTGTTTCTGAGGAAAAGCCTCTTATTACAAACATATTATTGCATGGGAATATCAGCCCTTATTTTGTATATTGATATATTTTTAAGTTGTCAATATGATAAAGGAGGAATTCATATAAAATAACCTAATATAGAGCAAAAATAATTCAATACAGTCTAAAACTCCTGAACATTTTTTTCAAATAAGATACAAGTCCAAAGTCATGCATAAAATAAATATAATAAAACTGCTTTTTCAATGAGCTGTGGTTAAGTAATGATCCAAGAAGAAATCCAAATTCAACCTGAGTGGTATAATTGTTACTCAGAAGGAAGCTACTATTGTCAGGGTGTGTGCTGTGCCTCTCACACAGTGGTAGCTGGGGAAGGCTCCAGCCTCCACCCTGAGCTGGATAAGCAGTTAAAAGAATGAATCGATGGAGATGGAAAGTCTGAATGGCCAAGGTCAGAATGACCTCTCTCCAATGAAAAACAATTTGTTTCTTTTTTTTAAACCAACATGTCTGTATGGTGTGTGTGTATGTATGTATGTATGTATGTATCTATATGTGTGCGTGTGTGTATATATATATATATATGTATATATATATATATATATATATATATATATGTATATATATATATATATGTATGTATGTATGTATGTATGTATGTATGTATGTATGTATGTATGTATGTATGTATATATATATATATAATATAAAATATATATATATAATATAAAATATATGCTTCAACACATCCATCCATCAATCCTGACTACAGTTCAGACAGACTCACCAATGACTGTAGTTAAACAGGATTCACACAACAGCCAGACTAACAACACAGAACAATAAAAAATAAGCAGTTTAAAGGAAAAAAAAATAAAATCCAAAACATAAGTACACTAACAGCATGTGGATTAATAAGACCAATTAATAAAATGCTGAATAAGATTAATTAAGACTTTAAATGTGATCTGTGCACTCTCCTTTCAACTCAGAGTGAGAGTCTCTGCAGCGACCTGCTCCATGGTTTGTGTGTGCCAGTCTGCTCCCCGAGGAGTGGAGTCGATACAAGCGGAGAGACAAGAGACAGGTGATGATAGTGTTACTTGAGTCGACTACCGCTCATTACGTCACTGTAAATGCAATAACAGCTTCTTAACAAGTGATCACCAAGAAGTTGTCCAGTGTGTTCCAGGCACTATGGATTTTTTTCCCATAGCTTTTTCTCTGCTCTGACCCACGTGGACAACAAAATTCCCACTTTAATGAAATGCAACACGTCTCACTCCATCCACCAAGAAAACCTATGAGTGAGCGGAGCATATAGATGCAAAGGGAGAGGTAGGTGCAGCTGATGGGTGAAGCAGGGACTATGTTGCATATTTAATAATCTGTGGAGAGTTGCATCTAAGAAGTTTTAGGGTGTTTTCATGAAAATGTTTCTAAATATGATGGGTTTTATTCAGATGCACTTAAGGGGTTTTAGCTGAGCAGGTGCTGTCTAGCAGTGGATTATAGTTGTGTGTTTCAACAGGGGGAAACATCTAATTCAGACAAGGCCACAAGGTGTACACGAGTTATACTCATTACAGTTATTTGCTTTGCAGAGCTTTAGAAAAGCTTTAGAAAAAATCCTGGGGTGTTATGAGGACTTGGCATGATGATTACATTTAGGTTAAAGTACCAGATCATTATCAGTGGGGTCCACTTTGGATAGATTATGTATGTGTCCCTTAACAATAACAAAGGTTTTATTACTCTTTAAACACTGACTCGTGAATTCATCTTCACATCCTGATTTAAAATGTTATCCTAAGCACCACTTGAAATTCACCAATTTACACTAAACCAAACTGATTGAATATGTGAACACAGTGTGTGTGTGTGTGTGTGTGTGTGTGTGTGTGTGTAAAGCCTTAAACTTGTGTTATACAAGGACTGCTGATGTGAAACTTTTAAAACTGCTCAGGTTGCAGTGTTTTAGTGAGTGGGAGTTCAAACAGCACAAAAGCACACAGAAGACAGGCACTCTGGATGAGATAATGACCGTGCCCTGGATCCATAAACAGCTCAAATTTATTAGCAAGAATCCACATTGGGTGCTGTCAGTTTAGTAGTGAATAAACCAGGTATGTGACCAAGAGCCAGTATGAGTGAAACTTGATGAATAGAAAGTGAATATGATATATAGCCAGTGCTATATTAAAGTCGAGTGTTCTCATTTTGCTGGGAACTTGCCTGTAACTTTCACGGACCCCTGGGGACTAACGAAAAAACAGTGTGTGATGAACACACTCAAACGGGCCACTTCTCTGTGACATAAAGACAGCTCTCGAGTCTCTCTGAGTCCTTTCCAGAAGCTGTAAGCTTTTCTGTTTGCCCCTCTGGAGACGTTTTAAAATGATCGATTTTTACATTATTTTAATCCAGTGGACTGACGCGTTATTGGAAAGAGGAGTGATGGATACTGATGTGCAAGGCTGGGCATTGATCACTGGGAGAAGGGAGGTCGGGTCGTTTCCCCGAGGATCCCCCTGACACGCACATTCTTGCACACTCTTGGAGGGTGTTTATGCACGTGAGCGCGAGCACGACTTAATTCGACGGGGTGCTGCTTTACCGAGAAGTTCATTTCCTGTGAGAAATCCTTTACCGCTGCATCTCACTGTAACAGATGCGTTTACCTGGCAGCTTTGGCACTGCATGCGTAAAACAAGCGGTTCTATGTTATATCTTCCTGATGACCCGAGTCTCATCAGCAGATCTGATGCAAAGATAATTGATTTTCCTCCCTATGATAAGTGAGGTCCACTTGTAAAGTCAGTCTCTGTAAGGCTGTGTGCAGTTCGCAGCAACTCGAGGATTAGGTGTGATTCTCATACGAGATCGCACAGGATCAGCGCACGCACGATAGAGTGAGAAAGCGTACAGAGGTAAGCGCGTACCCGAGCTGTGAGCAGTCTTTTTTTTTTTTTCCTGGAACGCGCACAGACAGACAGCGCTGCTGGTGAGACGGCAGACTGAGGAGAGCAGGAGAGAAGAAGGACGCGCAGCACAAACGCGTAGAGACAAAGTTCTCCTGCATCAAGCTGAAGTATGGTGCCAACAAATATATGCGCTACAATTTACTGAAAGTTCGCATCTTAGTGGGCAAGAGGAGGCACATCTCACAGGAGCACTCATGGATTTATGTGAGGCACCAGCGCGTTAGTGCAGTGGAGCCAAAGAGATATCCAGTCATGATTTGGGTCGCGTTTCTACCATTTTTTATTTCGTGCGCATTCGGGAATAGGACCGTGGAGCAGGTGCCGTTCTTTCACGGTCATGTATTTGAGAACTCTTCCCCGGGCTGCCGGGTCAACGGACTGAGCGTCCCATTAAAGCGACTCAACTCGGAAAGGCTGTGCGGTGCCGGGGAACCCGGTTCAGCGGCAGCGCACCTTAAACTCCTGGGAGAGGGCAACGAGAATTTCCGTGTGTTTGGGCACCACAAACGGGGACATATTTTACTGAAGACTTCGAGGGTTTTGGACAGAGAGGAGCGTGCTGAATATGCACTGGGTCTGGGTTTGTGTTGTGGTCAATGCGCGGAACTCTCCCGGGAAGAGGAAAATGCGTCTCCACTAGTGGCTGAGGTGGCGTCCATCAAGGTGGACGTTCTGGACACCAACGACCACCAGCCCACTTTCCCCGGAGCCGACGTGAAACTGAGCCTAGACGATGCCACTGCGCTCCGCACTGCGATCTATACGGTCACCGCGCGGGACGATGACAGTGGCAAGAACGCCGAGCTCATCTACTTTGCTCTGCCCAAAAACGGGAGTTTCTACGTGGTGCCCAAAACCGGTGACATCCTCCTTGTTGACTCCATCCTCGGTCTGGAAGAGCCGATTAAATTTGAAGTATTTGCCCGGGATCGGGGGTGGCCACCCCGCACAAGCGATGGCATAGCAGTAGAGATAAATCCGCGGCAGTGGCCCGTGGCGCCCTCACCGAATCCCCAACCGGGGAAAGGTAAACTGAAATCGCAATTGAAAGTACTAGCGCGAAAGTCCAGGTCGGTACTGGACTCAGACAGCCCAGTTTTAATCAACGTGTCCGAGGATGCAGGGATCGGTTCAGTGGTGATGAACCTGAACCCGGTGAGGTTTCAGTCAGGCACGTTTGAGCTGGTGGAGCCCGACGTGGAGAGCTCACCGGTCAGCGTGAGCCGGGACACCGGGGACATAGTCATAACGCGGAAACTGGACCGAGAGACTGAGCCTCTAGTGGAGATCACCGTCAGAGTGCAGGATAAAAGAGGTGAGCAAAAGGCGAAGTGCACGTGTGTGAGTGAGCAGCCCGGTCTGTGAATGTGTGGCAGTGAGACAAGGGGAGAGGGAGGCAGCAATTGGATACGACGGTTTGCGTGCGCATTCCCTGTGCTACAAGTGGTGCAAACATCATAATTTGTACTGAATCTTACGAGTAACATGTTTCCTGTTCTATTATATTTCATGATGTTGTTATTTGGTCGAATATGTCACGTGGTGTTGCATGCGTAAATACGCACGGAGATGGAGTGTGTCTTTGCACAGAACTTAGATGTAATTCATTGCTGTTTTTATAAGTTCTCCGATGAAAAATGCTCGGTTTGAAGTGATTTTTGTTTCTTAGGATATTTGGAAAATTACAAACAAGGGTCAGGGTGTTAATCATCCTGAGATCAGAGTATTGGACGTTGGTAGAAGGTCATCTGCTTAGTTTCTTTGGGGTGTGAGGAAAGCCAAACACGTTTATATAAACTCCACACAAAAGCTACTGAACTCTACTGAACTGTAGTCAGTCAGCTCTGACAGGTTTCTTGCTCTTTTGTTGCAGTAAACACTTAACCTTGCAACCTCAGTTTTCAGAAACACTGAATGCATGTGAGGCCACATGGAAATGCTAAAGCCGAATGACTTTGAAACTGTGTTGACAAAGCTTACAGTGAGCAGTGTCAAAGTGCCCTGTGTTTACAATGGCCATTAAACTGGGTGACATTCCTCAGTGTTCATGATGATTCATGTGTTTGGATAAATCAGGGCTGTATGAATGTGTCTGGTGCCACTGCCAGCAGCAACAGATGCTAGGATGTCAGGGGAGAGGCAAGTCGTGTAACGGCCATCGTACCAACAGGTTAATTATCACCTGCGGATACAGCAGAGCAGCTAGACTGAAAGTTAACAAGCAGCCAGATTCATATTAATAAATGCATATGTAAATGAATTAAACACACAACTGAATATAACAGAACTGAAGATCAGAGTACAGAGTGAAAAACATTATCATATATATATATATATATATATATATATATATAATGTACATACAAATATTGAGTTTGCACTGCGTATTTATTTTTCTGTCTGCTTTCATAATTTACTGGAAACCCATTTGTTCCTTTAAGACCAGTTAACAGCATTTGACTGGAGAAGAGACCCAATCAATGTGACCTATTGGTGTTGGTAATGTGAGCTATCCTGATGCAGAAAATAAGCTGAGCCTGCTCCTGGCACACAGCGCTAATTTATACTGCCAGTAACTATACACAATGTTGGCTATTTGTCATAACAATATCCCTTTGAAAACATCAAAACAGACACAGAATTCTTTGATTTTAGTGCTAAAATACTGACATATATATTCAAGTGTGTGTGTGTGTGTGTGTGTGTATGTATGTATGTATGTGTGTTTTATATATATATATATATATATATATATATATATATATATATATATATATATATATAAAACACACACAGTTTACGGTATCAGTCAAAACTTTGGACACACCTTCTCATTCAATGTTTTTTTTGTTTGTTTGTTTTGTTTTTTCCTTGTAATTGTACAGTAAATCAACACTGAAGTCATTCAGACTATGAAGGAACACATCAGGAATCATGTAGTAAAGTTAAACAAACCAAAATCTGTCTCAGATTCTTCAAAGTCGGCTCCTTTGCTTTGACCACAGCTTTGCACTCTCAGCATTCTCTCAATCAGCTTCATGAGGTCATCACCTGAAATGGTTTTCCAACAGTCTTGAAGGAGTTCCCAGAGATGCTGAGCACTTGTTGGCTGCTTTGCCTTCACTCTGCAGTCCAACTCATCCCAAACCATCTCAGTTGGGTTAAGATCGGGTGATTGTGGAGGCCAGGTCGTCTGAAGCAGCACTCCATCACCCTGTTTCTTGGTCAAATAGCCCTTACAGAGCCTGGAGGTGCATTTGGGTTCATTGTCCTGTTGAAAAACAAGTAATGGTCCCACTAAGCACAAACCAGATGTCACTGCAGAATGCTGTGGTGGCCATGCTGGTTAAGTGTGCCTTGGATTTAGAATAAATCACAGTGTCACCAGCAAAGCACCCCCATACCATCACACTTTCTCCTCCATACTTCACGGTGGGAACTACACATGTAGGAAGCATCCGCTGACCTTTTCTGCATCTTACAAAGACATGATGGTGTTTGGAACCAAAAATCTCAAATGTGGACTCAGACCAAAAGACAGATTTCCTCTGGTCTGATGTTCATTCCTTCCTCTTGTTGTTCTTCCTTAGAAGTGGTGTCTTTGCAGCAATTCGACCATAAAGTCCAGATTCACAATCTTCTCAGAACAGTTGATGTTGAGATGTGTGTGCTACTTGATCTCTGCGAAGCATTTAGGTGGACTCCTATCTGGGCTGCTGTTAACTTGTGGTTTCTGAGGCTGATAACTCTGATGAACTGATCCTGAGCAACAGAGGAAACTCTTGGTCTTCCTTTCCTGGGGTGGTCCTGATGAGAGCCAGTTTCATCATAATGTTTAATGGTCTTTGTGACTGCCCTTCAGGATACTTTCAAAATTTTACATTTACCAGCTCTACCTCTTCACAACACAACTGATGGTCTCAAACACATTAAGAGGGCAAGAAATTCAAGAAATGAACTCTTGACAGTCACAGCTGATACCTGAAAGCCGTTCCAGGTGACTGCCTCATGAAGCTGACTGAGAAAATGCCAAGATGTGCAAAACTGTCATCTAAGCAAGAGGTGCCTACTTTGAAGAATCTCAAATATAAACCATATTTTGGTTTGTTTCACACTTTTTGTTTACTAAATAATTCCATACAGTACGTATTTCTTCATAGTTTGGATGACTTTAGTATTAATCTGCACTGCAAACAACTTTTAAATAATGAAAAACCACTGAATTAAAAGGTGTCTCCAAACTTTTGACTGTACTATATCACATGCTGTCATGTGTACATGAGATTCAATTAGTCTCCATGCTTTAATTGTCTAATTAATGCATATCCATACACATGTGCTGGTCATATACCTCAGAGAGCTAGTATAACATACCAGCCTTTATAGTCACACAGTCATTGTTAAAACACAAATCAAGCTAATTTCCAACTATATTAAGGTAGACATCCAGTTGCAACCAAATTTTCTTAAAACATTAAAACCACTTGCCTAATATTGTGCAGGTCTTCTTCATGCTGCCAAAGCACCTCTTACCCTCTTCTGACAGTAACATGGGTGTCCTGCAGTGTCCTGCAGTGTCTGGCACTGCGAAGTTGGCATCTGATCCTTGGAGTCCCATCAATTTCAGGGTGAGGCCTTGATGGATTGGGTTGGTTCCAGTGAATATCACAGTTCCTTGATCTGACTGGGGAGACACCTTGAGTGATTTGTCTGATTCCTTGAGCTGGTCTTGAGCAGTTTTTGTCATTGGTCAGGCCAAATCCTCCTGTGGGGGAGTACCATTGCTGAGGCAGGGCGACGGGGTTTTGGCAAGTGAGGCAGCCATTTTTATGTGCCAGGAACCAAAAGTTTCACTGCATTCTTATTTTAATGCAACAAGGTGATCAGTGTAAGTCGCTTCAGCTGTCAGTGGTTGTGCTGGTGGGCATCTGACTAGGATGCCTCCTGGTTGCCACTTGGGTGAGGTGTTCCAGGCATGTCCTACCAGGAGGAGGCCCCGGGACAGTCCCAGGACACGCTGGATAGATCTCTCGGCTGGCCTGGGAATGCTTTGGTTTCCCTTGGATAAGCTGGAGGAGGTGGCTGGGGAGAAGGAGGTCTGGGTTTCAGGCTGCTCCCCTTGAGACCCGGCCCCAGATAAGAAAGGAAGAAAATGCACAGGGGCCTTTTACAAATGGCTGCAACGAGATACTACAAAAGTTCACAGAGCAGTGCTACAAAATCTGTGCACACAACATTTTTATTCAATAACTAAACATTTTAACAGTGTAGTGCCAGTAAATTTAGTTTAACCACTAGGGGTCTCCACTGCTCCTTGACATGAATTTGGTCCCAACACTTAAGAAAATAAAAGAAAAACATTAAGTCTGTTAAAGGCATTTTAAAATGAGTTCATCAATAAAAATTCACCCAAATAATACAAACAGCCATAGTGACATACTATAATTAACAAGAGAATGCTGGTGTGTGAGATGTCTGATAATATAGTCTGTAAGAGTAAAATTTTGATCAAGTTAAATATTTTTGTAGTATCTCTTTAACATTTTGCCCTTTTTAAACATTTCTTGCACTCTTGTCTCACAGCCAGATGCACACAGAAAGCAGAGGTATAACCTCAGCTCAGCCGATGCCATGTTTTCTTAAAAATTGTTTGTATCATGCTGGCATCATTGTTTATTTAACATTTTGCACATGAGCTGATGTCTGGGAAGTCT
Source organism: Archocentrus centrarchus (assembly GCF_007364275.1). Taxonomy (NCBI): domain Eukaryota; kingdom Metazoa; phylum Chordata; class Actinopteri; order Cichliformes; family Cichlidae; genus Archocentrus; species Archocentrus centrarchus. The sequence goes on from NC_044348.1 coordinate 34,431,431, forward strand.
TTCTATCTTGAGTAGCAGGTCGATTGCACTCCATGCTTCAGGGAGAAAAGACTGTTGTGCTGCTTCTCTGTATATAGATTTATGTCAAGAACTATCTCAATTGTTCTGTGTCTTGTGGTAACATATAAATTAAATTTTTGAATGAAATCCTCAGAATGCGGTAATCAGTTAATCAAAATGTTTAAATTACCTGCATTTAATGCAATCAGTGTTGTAAAAGATGGTCTTGATATATCATTTTCTTTCTTTAAAGCTGCTGCCGGGTTCATTATTTCTGCTCAGCTGTTCATTTGGGAGTCTTGGCGTTCACTTTCAACGCGTTCTTGTAGGTATCCAAACTTTTTTAAATTAAAGAACGCAGAACAACTTTCGCTGGCTGATGAAATGTGTTAGTAGCTGATGTTTATTTCGCCTGCAGTCTGTCAAAAGTTAAACTAGTTTCATCTTCTCTGACAGGCACAGAGAAGATGTTATATTTTTTCACAAATTAGCAGGAATCAAACACACACACACACGCACACACACACACACACACACACACACAGAGAGAGAGACAGGTAGAAAAAAAACCACTTGTCAAGAACAAATTGGTGGAGGAAGAATGAAACAAAGCAATGTTTCATTTTTATTTAAAAGATGTAAACAGTATGTATGAGAGGCAGCGACAGAAGGCATTATTTTTATGAAATGAAAAGTTTATTGCATAGAAAACACTTTAATGTGCGGCGCAGCCAGAAACAATAAGGATAAGTCATATATTAAATGGCTTAGCGTATTTGAAGATTAATCAACATCACATGTTGATCTTATGTGATCAGATCCCCTTCTGAGCATTACTACAGCAGTTTGGGTGATTCAGTTTGAATTTGGTTTTGCTCCAACAGAATGAAGGTTAAAGCAAATTTTAAGAAGAGGGTCATCGTAAATGTTGCCTAAATGGACGAGTTTTAAAAAAGCTTTTATAAGTTTGATTGGAGAGGAAGAAAAGAGGGGGCTCGAAATATATTACCAAGATCTAAGGGTTTACTGCTTCATGCTAAAGGACGGCAAGTTTTCATCTCTGGGCTTAGCGGCGGGGGACGAGGCTGGATCACCTCAGAGTCTCAAGCATCATCAGTTCAGTTGTTGGTGGCTCGGCTGAAGTCTTTTAATCCGTTTGGAGTGGAGAGTCCTGCTGGAGCCACGACCTCCCTCCATCTGCTCGCATTATCCCTGTAATCCCATCTCATTCTCTGTGTCTGTCTCTCTGTCGCCCCCCCCTTTGCTCTCTTACTTTCTCGTTCTTATTTTCACTCTCACTCCGGGGATTTAGGTTTGAGTGGAGGCTCAGTTTAAGACTGTGAGGGAGAAAGCTTCTGACACGATTCTTCGAGAGGCAGACGTGTTTTTTTTTTCTGGGGGGGGGGGGTTGTGTCAGGATCTGACATAGCATTTGTGGTCCGCTTCACAAGTGCTGCTGAGCTTCGACAGTGTTAAGTGTGTGTCTGCTAGTATTACTCATGTTGTGTGTGTAAGCAAACAAATCAGTTCTCACAATCACATTGTGTGATTTGTTTTTCTTTGTGGTGGATGTTCATGGATCAGCCACGGCTAAGATTAGGGTAAATCTCCAGGGAATGAATAAGAGTCAGTGCCGTGTCCTCCTCTGTGACAAAAGTAAGCTTCACAAAGGTTTTTCCTTTTTACTGGTTTCCTTTCCATGCACAGCTGCTCTTCATTTCAAACAAGATAATACCGGTCGCTGCTTTTATTTTCCCAGCATAAACCGTGTGTGGGTTTGAGTTTCATATCCCTAGCCCCTCATTTTCACAAGTCGTTTAATACTGTGCCAATCCCTATAAGAGCACCAAGTGAGTAGCCCATTAATTTTCCCCAAAGGTTCTAACGTCCTTTCTAAAACAGCCAATATGAGGCTGTTCTTTGACTCCTGTTGGCATAATGATTAATGAAATGATTAATTTGATTAATTAGTCAAATGATTAATTTGGTTAGTCACGCAGAAGTTCCTTTTCTGTCTTCATAGCTTCTTCTTTTGAATAACATGCCACTGTATTTTTCACTTGCTGATTTTCTCCTGTCTCAGTTAAGCTACAATATCCTCCATGCTTGAATCAGCTTCAGCGTATTCACATATTTGTTTTGTCATATTGGATTTTGTCTGATTGAAATATATACCATTGCACTTATTTAATCTAATCAAAGAAAGTAACCCTGTAATGATTATAATTTAGCAGCTGCTGCCAAACTGCTGCCAAATCAGCCAAAAAGGGAAAAATGCCCCTGAAAAAACAAATAAGGTTTTCAGCCAATCACCATAAGCTCTCATATTTATCGATTTTGTTTTTTGAATACGGCATCAATAGTGTATGTTTTTCATGTGTGTGAATGTTTTAACACTAATATTGAAACATAACTTACTTAATTAATTTATTTGTAATTGGTTAACACATTCGCTTGGCAAGTGAAAGGTCGCTGGTTCAATTCCAGTCAGAGACGTAAATCCCTTCTGGGGTTTTGGTCTGGAAGGGCATCCAGCATAAAACTGCCAAATCAAACATGTGGGGCTTTTTTTTGTAATTTTGCCTCAGATTTAAAATCTGCTTTTGTAGAGACAATCAAGATGTGACTGAAGTGCAGACTCTCAGTTTTAATCCAAGGGGTTTAACACACATTTTGCATTAACTGTTAAGGATTTACAGTCATTTTTATGCGTACTGAACCCTTTTCAGATCAAAAGTAAGTGGACAGCCAAACATCATTTTAAATAGGATTGTTTTTAACCTTGCAGTCTGGAACCCATGAACATCATCAAATCGCATACAAAGAGATGAAACATATGTAATTTGTGCATCATTATAGGGGTTAAAGTGGGCCGGAATGATCTGGAGCAGCGTTTGTGGTGTAGATGTTGTGGTCGCCGTACTTCAACATCTAGCTTGCTGTACAGAAGAGGAGCGAGCATAATGGAAGCAATGCTTTGAAAGTGGCAGGTGATTTCAGCTCAGCAAATATCAGCAAACACACACAAACAAGTGTTTGTGTGCAGTCTGTCACACAGTGTATCTGTTAATGCTAAAGGTCCAGCTGATGTGTTTTCCAGGAAGAGAAAAGAATGAGACAACTTCACTCAGAGGTGGAGAAAGATGTAAGAACAGGAGAGGAGAGGAAAGAGAGAGGTTAGATTTAAAGGGAAGGACTGCTCAGTGGTATCTGATAAACTGGAAATTTATGGCTTACATGTAATGCCATTATTATTTTTTTAATCATATCTTGGGTCTGTATATAATGAAGTTGTTTTTTTCATATTGTGAAATTTTTTGCAAAAAAAACCTGAGGTAGACTAATTTTGTGTTATTCAAAGGTTGCATGAAAATACTGCAGTTTAGTGCAGGATAAACAGGTTAGTTTGCAGTACTGTGGTGAGTTGACAGTGAACCTCTGTGCTGGGCTGGTGCAGAGCAGCTGTGGTGTTCATGGTCACAGTTACAGGTTACATCAGTGCAGCAGAGATGAGTTTGAATTTAAGCTGATGATGCTGAGATTCATTCACTGATTTCCACCTTTAATACCAGCTGTATGCAGTCAGTATAAAGACAATATAACCAGTGTACTGTCAGTGTAGGGGATGGTAATCAGCAGATAGTTTTTGAATACTGGGTTAGGGGTGGTAAGGGGTCCTTAATAAATTAATAATTTAGCATCAGCTACTTTAGTTTTCTTCTGTGCTCTTTCAGGTATTTTGGTGTTGCTGAGCAGGCCACATCATTTCTAAGAATGCATCATCTATTTTACCTCCATGAACATCGCTGTGGAGCTCATAGTGAGTTCCAGTGAAAACTGCAAGTTCAACAGCTGGAATCAACTCCAGATTTTCTGCTTAATTTGTTATGAAAGAAAAGGAAACAGGCTCCATCTGCCCATCAAGCTGCTTGTCAGTCAATTGTCCAATTATTCTTTGGGTCTCTAAAAATGGCCAACTACATATAAATATGGCTGTAATTCCAAAACCAGTAATGTAATACTTTTGTTAAAACCTATAATTTAAACTGAAAGTCTGAACTTCAGCCACATGTTGAGCCACTGTGGTGATGTTCAGAGGCAAAGCTACAGAAATAATGTTGTTTTCCAGATATTTCCAAATAGATCGAAGTGTTCCACGTTTGGCTTCCTTTACTTGTGGGTGAAGCTGTGGAATGGGGGGTGTGTGTATTGGCCTATGAGCTGCTGCTAATTAAAATAAACAAAAAGCAAAAATGGACGAGGAGCTGCACAGACCCACCTCATATTAAAGGAAGTTCTTTTTTTAGTACTACTATTAGAAGATTTTTTTACTTAATTTTAAAAGTAAGTGGGACAAAGTAAAACTGAACTGAATCTTGAGTTATGTTCATATGTGATTTACTGGAATGAACAGCTGAATAATTTTCATATACTACAGTAGAAAAAAGGTTTTTCAATAATCAATAAACAACATTGACATACTTATATAATCTCTTTAAGTAGTGGCTTGTGGATGTGTAAAGAGTAAAAAGTTTATTACCATCTTGAGCATTTTCAGTTTTCTGGTAGTTCTTGGTGGAATTATTAGAGGTGGAAAATGAACACCAGAAAACCAAACAGTTCAAACTAACTTTGTTCACACAACTTTAATTTCAGAATACCGAGAACCGACTCTGCTTCGTCCTGGAACTGTTTTCTAGGGAATTTAGATTCTGATGTGTGTCTGCGCTTTAGTGTGTGCATCTGTGTGCGCATGCATGGGATTTTGGTTAATGAAGAGAAACAGCTGGCTTTAATCAAGAGAACTCCAGATTTCTGCCACTCTCCGCTAAGCCAAAGACACACAGATAAACACAAAAAAGTGTGTCAACACAAAGGCTAAAATAAACTGCATTTCTAGGCTGTTTGGTCATGAAAATACACCCATCTCAGAAACACACACACTGTACATTCCCCACAAAATCCAACATTGTGATTATTGTGCATTCTGGGTTGCCAGAATAACATTCCAGACAGATGGCAGTGAGGGAAGCCTGTTAGCTGCATATGTTACTCATCTTTTGTTTATTGAGATGAAACAGTCTGCATCCATTTGTTCCTTCAAAGAGCATAAATAGCACACACTTGGTCTTCTATGCACACATGTGTATGCATGCACCGTAAGTATGCATGCATGATTGGCTGCATTAGCCCACACAAACCTGATGTGAAGGCACTGTTTTGTGGCTTTTTTCATTATATTTAGTTTTCTGACTTAGAAAAAGACAAAGATCAGCTTGTCATCCAGAGAGACTATGGTTTCATCAAGCTATTACACCACAGCTAAACAGCATCACCGAGCAGACTTTACCAGCTTTAACTGTTCGGCTTCTTTACCCACTAGAAACACCAACATGTAAAAGTCTGCACCATGCTGTCCCTGCAATTATTAAGCTTCCAGAGGCATTTAGGATTGTTCTTCTTATTTGCTGTAATAGGAGGTCTTATTTCCTGTAACTGTGATGGCCGGTGCAGAGAAACACACACAGTCAGTTTAAGTTTCCTCATCTCACATTTCGATTTTTAAGTGCAGATCTTTCACCACCACCAGTTTGCCAACTGCAGTTTGTACAAATGTCAGTTCTTAGCTTCGGACGCTGTCAGATGTGCGATGGATAGTTTTCACCAGCAGAAGTCTCTGGTTGAATAGTTGATGTACAGCGTTAGAGCAGAGAAGAGGCTGGGAATATTTGGTACCAATCGATAAGCAATGGCTTATCAGAACTGTTTGTAGTTTATTAAAATATAAGTGTTTAAAAAAAAAATTAAATGCAGTGATTTGAATTGAAAACAAGAAAATGTGTACTCGATGTGCAAAATGTGAAGTTCAAACAAACTAAAACATGTACAGTTATTTAGTATCTTCAGGGCTGTGTAAAAAGGCTCCGTAACACAGAATAAAACAAACTAAATCTTTTGCATCTAAGGTTCAAGCACTGAACAAAGCTGACATTGTGTTCATTTGAAGGGAGAGTGTAATAAATCATAGGAAAATAATGTTCTGCTATAGGTTTATGTGCTTGCAACTAAAGAAAGTGGTGTGGGCACTGCAGCGTACAAAGTTTAACCATATGAGAAACTGCAGCTACCAGCATCACTAATAAAGCTCGTCCATGTAAACATTTTAGTGAGTTTCAGAAAGGAAATTGAATGTTTATTGATTCCAAGCAAAAACCAAGATTCTCACAATGTTATGCAGATTGTTTCCATTAAGTCTGAAAAACCAAGTCATCAGTCATACTGGCAAATAAACTGAAGTGACAGACTGCATTACATTGTCTGGACCATATCTATATCTAGAAATCATTTCCAATTCATACACTTATAAACTGATATGTTTTAGGCTGTCTTACCTTATGACACATTGTTTGAGTGGTAAAAGATAGCCTACTCTTATATGTTTGTCTTAGGCTTTAAAAGTAATCTCTGTGATGCTGTTATAGTATGGAGTAATTCATTTACTCAGCAGTGTTTGGGGCTGTATGGAAAGAATGGGTCAGAACGGCTCATTGAAAAATCATACCAAATGGACATAGTGACATAGTTTATTTTTGAGATTGTGAACTTGGTTCAAAATTGCCAATTGTAAACTATAAACGTGAGCTAGTTAATTTTAATATGTGTGAACTGAAGTGTGAAGTAGCTCTTGTGAAGCTTGAACTTGCACAGCACTGCTTATTACACAGACTTGACATCCTTTTGTGGTATTGTTTCTCATTACATCTCAAGTCTTGTTATACTGTAATTTACTGTCCTCAGTCCCACTGCCTGGCTTTGCAGAAGATAAACATGACAGATGTGATTTTCTTTTAAATAGACTTTTCACTCCTTCCTCCATCTGTCATTGCCAGACTCTCTGAAAGCTTTAGCATCATTTGTTCAGGAAGAGCAGCAGCTTCTTCCTGTTTTGTGACACAGACCAGCTCGATTTGCTTCCAAGTCTGATTCAGCTGCAGACACTAAAAGAGGATGCCAAGATTCTCTGAGCTTAGCTGTTTGTTAAAGGAAGCTGTAGTAAAGTTAATGCGGAAATTATAATCTGTCGTACTCCAATAATGTCAACCAAAAAGATGTCAAATTTTAAAAAAAAGGAATTTACCTTTCTGCTATATTCAATTAAATTTAATTTATATAGCACCGATTTACAATATAAAGCACCTTGAGGTGTCTGTTTTTGTAAAGTAAAGACTCTACAGTATTAAAAAGAAACCCCAACAATCAACCAGGAAGAAACCTCCAGCAGAACCAGGCTCAGGGAGGGGCAGTCATCTGCTGAGACCAGTTGGGGCTGAGGGGAGAGAGACAGGACAAAAGACATGCTGTGGAAGAGAGACAGAGATTAATAATAATTAATGATTAAATGCAGAGTGGGGTATAAACAGAGTGAAAAGAGGTGAAGAAGAAATACTCAGTGCATCGGAACCCCCAGCAGCCTAGGCCTATAGCAGCATAACTAAGGGAGGGTTCAGGGTCGCCTGATCCAGCCCTAACTATAAGCTTGATCAAAAAGGAAAGTTTGAAGCCTAATCTTAAAAATAGAGAGGGTGTCTGTCTCCTGAATCCAAGCTGGGAGCTGGTTCCACAGAAGAGGCGCCTGAAAGCTGAAGGCTCTGCCTCCCATTCTACTCTTAAGTATCCTAGGAACCACAAGTAAGCCAGCAGTCTGAGAGAGAAGTGCTCTGTTGGGGTGATATGGTACTATGAGGTCTTTGAGATAAGATGGGGCCTGATTATTCAAGACCCTGTATGTGAGGAGAAGGATTTAAATTCAATTCTAGATTTAACAGGGAGCCAATGAAGAGAAGCCAATATGGGAGAAATCTGCTCTCTCTTTCTAGTCCCTGTCAGTACTCTAGCTGCAGCATTTTGGATCAGCTGAAGGCTTTTCAGGGAGCTTTTAGGACAGCCTGATAATAATGAATTACAATAGTCCACCCTAGCAGTAATAAATAAATGAAGAAATGAAATAAATGAACTAGTTTTCAGCATCACTCTGAGAAAGGATGGTTCTCATTTTAGAAATGAATGAAATGAATGAAAGCAGTTCTATATATTTGTTTTATGTTTGATAAGGACATATCCTGATAAAAATGACTCACAGTGTTCATAGAGGCCAAGGTAATGCCGTCTAAAGTAAATATTTGGTTTCTAACATTTCTAGGACCAAATACAATGATTTCAGTTGCACTGGGCTCTAGTGGAGTCCAGTTTAAGGACAACAGGTGAATTGGTTATCTGGCTCCACTACAGAGTGGTGGAATAATAATCAAAGACAAGGTCTGGCTAGTAAAGAAATACAATGTTATTTCCATAACCAAAGCCCTGGAGACTGCAGCATAAAAGCTTACAGCTGGCAGCTAGACTGAGGTGATGTGCCTGAGAGGCAGAAGCCATAGGGATAAATGGCAGGTTCTAAAAGTGCACGTCTGGCTTCAAAAATGTAAAAGGATATATTACCTGAGAGCTGAGCTGTTCACGTTGAGTAAAAGCTGCAGCAGGCAACAGCTTAATGCAGCAGCACGGGGATGCAATCATGTTGTAAAAGCACATTTTTAATTCTAATAAATGTAGAAAGGTTGTGATAGTCATCTGAAATATGCATATATAATTTCTGCCACATTTCTTTGCATAGTTACTTGCGGGTCATTAATGAAGTCATTAGATGCTGTATGTGTTTTGTTTGAGTTCTGACCTCTGTGGACCACTGCTTCTTCATGGCCGCATGTCGCAGCTAATGAATGAATAGTTTGGCATTTTAGGAAATTAGCTTATTTGCTTTCTTGCGGAGTTAATGAGAGGATCTTTATCACTCTCATGTCAGCCTAATAAAGACAGAGCTATGCATCCAGTAGACAGTTCGCTCAGCTAAACGTTAGGAGTGGATACAAGTGTGGAAATAGCTTTCCTGAGTCTATTTCTAAAATGAGCCAACCTAGTACCTACAGTATTATACCTACAGTATATAAGTGCCTGTAAAGGCCTTTAAGAGTTGACACCTTTTTTTTCTTCTACATTATAAAAAATGTATGTGTACCTGGGCTGCCCAGCTGCTTACCCTTCTTTCCGTGTGTTCTGAGCTAAATGCTGGCTGTAGCTTCATATTTAGTGGGGAAGTTGTGTTGATGTTGTTATCTAACTCTCTGCTGGGTAATTTAATTTCCTAGTTCTCTGTCTGTCTGTCCACTCACCGTCCCACCTGTCTGTCTGGTAACCAACAGTTATGCAAATTCCTAATATTACAACTGGCTATATCATGATTACTAATTTATTTTCATGGGAGGACAGACATAGCTGGAAAGAAATACCTGTGTTGCTGGTTCCCAGTTTTAATTTGCTAGTCCATTTGCATAGTTCTATTTTCCCAAAAAAAAAAAAAATCATTATGAATTATTCATTGTAGTTAGCAGCAACAATTTGTGCCAAGATCAACCCCAATTACTGAGTAATAAATTTGATATTTGGCATAGCACTTACCTTTTTAATGGAATTTCAGCTGTTTTACAATGTCACCCTGTGCTCCTTTTTATGCCAGGCTTCTTCTTCTGAGCTACAATCCACCATTTATGCATTTTAATGCGAGTAATATCAGCTGTCTTATCATTTAATAATCAACATATTTCAGTGTTCCTGCAGAGTTTAAATTGCGGTGTTTGATTTAAAGCAATCATCGTATGTGGCGTGGCTGTTAAATAAAGAGCTTAGACTTATTTAAGTTGAACAGCATCGGCCTCATTATTGAGTCTCACATTAATGATGTGAATGATCTGAAGTGTAAGGCAGTAAGTCTGAGTGTTGTTCCATCAGTGTTAATATCAAACTTGTATTATGATGTAGCTTTTTGTCTCTTTAGTTTTGCATCTTTCCTCCTGCTGCTCTCAATCACATCGTTTCTCATTTAAAAGTGTTTTTAATTATATCTCCATTTACAGTTTTGAGCATCAATCAAAAAGCAACTCTGCTGCTTTGTGGCTTTTAATTTGTTTGATTTCTGTTAGCAGATATTATGTGTTCTGGCTTCATAGCTTAGCATGGAGTGCAGAAGATAGCAGGTTGGTGTTTTTGGATATGGCTCAACTAATAAACGCTACAGTAAAATGGGCATTTGGTGAGAACTAATCTAGTCAGACTTTATTTGTTTGTTTACAGACTGAGTGCCTATATAATACTTCAGAGGGGTGAGAAAATGGACGATTAATTTCAATATATCACAGCCTGCCCCAGTTTATGGATTAATTATTCCATATACTTTAAGTAAGGGATTAAATTCAGAGGGGAATGGGAGCGGTGCTGTGTGCTGTATAAAATCTGTTTTATTGCAACAAATGTCAGCAGGTGGGCCAAAATAAAATATGGCACTGATTTTTTTTTTTTTTAAATCATGCATCATATTACTGTTTTTCAAAATATTTTCATAATAGAATTGCTGGTTTTAGGAATACTCAAAACACAACAATCAAAAGGAAATTAGGAACAGGTCCCCATTAATTACTGTCCTGTGTTGTTCAAGCTGTTTAGTAACAATGTAATACAATGTAATGATGCGGTTTAGTAGACACAATGCTGCCGCTGGCTTCACTGTTTTGACCATAAATGTTGCTGAAAAACAGCGAACCACCTTTTGGGAACTGCTTCAGTTTTGTTGCAGTTGAATGGCTTCTTGTGCCATTTGCACCATCTGTTGCTCCTTTAAAAATGGAGGGCAGTGTGGTTCTTGGTCGACAGTAATAAAACCATTTCCAGAAATGTTTGATCGCCAGTGAAGCATAGCTAGACTACAACACCCTGAGTAATATTTTTTTTACAAAACGACAATCGTGGTTGTCTCAAAGTCTCCCCCTAAAATGTTCTTGTAAACATCAGCCCTGGGTATAATGCAGGATGCTTGATGAATCGGTTGAAATAGCAGATCTGAGGCACTCGTTATAACGAGCTTAGAGTGTGCTTCCCTAAATGTAACAGAATTTTAAAACCCATCATCTGTTTATTCTGGTCCAGATCAGGTGAAGTGCTGTCACTTGGCACATCCACGCAAATACTGGGTTTCACTGCGCAGAGCAAATTCTCAGGGGTGCCTGAATTCATCAGCAGAGCCACAAAACAGCAGTCTTTCCCTTCAACATGTTTGAGTGGCAGACATGTTCTCAGCATCAGCTGAGGTAATGCATCGTTGCTTTTAAAGTCATCATTTGGTTCATATGTTCTCATTCTGCTGGAAACTCAGAGTCTGGTCACCTTTTCGATAAAAGCTTGGTCTGTGTTCTCTCATTAGTACAAACATATTCAACAAAGGATAAAATGGCTTTAGGTTTAAAGGTGCCCGCTGGGCTCGGAGGGTTTCAGGAGCATCCCCTGGGTGAACTTTTATTCTCTTATGCATATAGATATTCCTAACTAAAAACCAGAGATTTAACTGATTTTAAGTAATAGTAATGCATCCAGGAGCTGGTAGCTCACACAGACATAATTATGCTGAGGAAATTCCATCTTTAAGAAACATTTGATGTTACTGTGCCAGTAACCACTTTCCTCTGTGCCTTCTTCTCCTCGGAGAAGGTCGTCGGCTATGCTTAAGTCGTGTTGTCTCTGTAGCTCATTCTTAATTGAAGTGTGCATTGCTGTAATGTGGTGAGAGTAGCTTATTTATTTGTGTGGGTAGAGGCCACAGGGTAGCTTCCTCATGTCGAGCCTCACTGCCAGCTTTTGCTGCAGCGGGATCAATTAATGTCTGCGTGAGTGTGTCTGTGTGTAATTGCAAATGTGTGTGTGTGTGTGTGTGTGTGTGTGGGAGGGTCAGCACATGTGTGTTTGGATCAAACAAGTATGTGCGTACATGAGTGTGTGTGGTGTAAGACATCTCCCCCCTCCCTCTGTTTAACTGCTGCCCTGCAGCATCTCCTCTAATATGCTGAGCACACAGGAGGGTTCCCTTTCTTCCTACTTGTTTCTTTTCTGTTTCGCTCATACAGACATGCAAACTTTCTCTTGCTTTTCTTTTTGTGCTCTTGATTTGAAATGTTTTCTTCCATCTTGTATTATTGGGCCTAGAACACGTATTATAGGCACACCAAGGCCATCAAACAGCTCATACAGGGTCTGCTTTGTTTTCCTCACCTCCTTATGTTCCCTTCACTTTATTTCTCCTATATTTTCCATGTTTTTCTGTCCTGGTTATGTCAAGCACCCTCTTCTATCTTTTAGTGCTATCTCCCCTGCTGTCCTCACCGGCTGTTTTTAACTAGATTCCCATTTTTCTCTCTGTTTCAGCTCCCTATTCTTCCCATACCATTACATTTTTTACAGAGCTATTGATATATATGTCTGCTTTAGTCACTCTTTCTTCACTTATTCATCCAGAATAACTTTTTTCAGAGAAAGACACACTTCTTTCTCTCTCTTGCTTTCTGTTGCTGCAGCTCACACTATCAATGTGAGTGATTGTGCAATCCTGCAGCGTGTTAAAGACATGAGGAGACTGTCAAACAGATCAATAGACAGTGTCTGAATATGGCTTCCAACCCCCTTACACACAACATTGCACAAGTACACACAAATATAGAAAAAGACATTTCAGAAAACCTCCCAGCAATCACACACACACGAAATAAATGCTTTCAAGCATAAACATGCATTACAAGCAGGCAAAAATAGATGTATGCATAAACACAATCATGAAATGTACAACCTTCCATTTCTATTACAGACAGTTTTTACTTAGATATGGATAAAAAAAGATAAAGCCACACATCTAAGGTATTTGTATGTGTCACCAAGACAAGAGCAGTGATTGTTGTGCTTCACTGTGATTGATTTTCCATCTTAACCGGAGGTTCTGAGTTCATCTGATTAAAGACAGACAAGCTGAGAATTACAGATTGGAAGCTACTCTCTCTCTCTCACACACACACTCACACACACACACACACACACACACACACACACAAGATAAAGTACTGCAGGTGCCCGATATTATCTTTGCCCTACAGTAGTGGCCACTGCAAAAAGTCGAGCTCCATCAGGTACCACAGTGTTTCAGTTCATCCCTCAGCTTGAAACTGCTCCAACAAAGAGGGTAGAGTGCAGCGGCAGATCAGTTAAATTAGACCTTTGTGACGGCTACATCTGCAAGAGGACTCTTGATTGTATTTTATGAATTTAGCTGACACGCTTGTATCCATTGTTGTTTTGAGTAAATTCTTTTGAGTGGCCAAACAAGCAGCTGGTAGCAAATATGCAAAGGTCAGAGCTGCAGTGGTCTCGCAGTATTAAAATGATGACAGTGAAAATGCTTGCAGGGCAAAATGTATAGACACTGAAAAAGAAAAAAGGAGGCTCAGGAGGAAGGTTTAGGTTATTTTTTTGTAATTTAACTGAGCATGTAAATCATTTAATTAGCATAATTATCAAAGCAGCTACATTCCCTCCTAACTCTGACCCAGCAGTGGGAGTTCTGCAGTGATTCAGTAGGATAGAAGATGAATTAGCAGAGGAAACTGTGAGATAATAAACATACATTTTTATCAGGTTAATACTGTTTTCTAAGTTTAGCAAGGCTCCGCTCTGTGCAGATAATTTCAATTAACTGTGAAAGATTCACAGGTTTATTTTTCATATCAGGATTTTGTATCATTTTGGTATCTCTTTTGTTACCATGAATAAGCAGGAAGACAATCAAAGGACAGAGTAAGAGCAGCAGTGGAGCAGCACGTTCTCATTGGGGTGTTGAGAATTACAGGAATTTTTCATCTGGCAAATTGATGTTCAGTGTTATTCAAAAACCAGTATTAAAAAAAGACTTGTTCTCCAATAGTTAATATATCTGTTACTATATTAATATATAGAATTATTTTATAAATAAAGTAGATAACATAATAAAAATTATACCAAGAACAGATGGAGATATATCATATTATCTAATTAAAAATCAAATAGGATAAAAATTGCACTTTTACTCTAGTAAATTCAAATTTAGTAGAGAATATGCTAATGAACCACCGGATGTTGACTGGCTCGATGGACAAGCAGGAGCTTATTGGTTTCTTGTGCTCATTGTATACTTGTATATTGTCTTATAGTTTTTATACTTATTTGTTTTTTTTCTGTAAGCACGAAGTACCGCAGCAATTTCCTAATGCTGTGAACCTGTTCACCCATATGGCAATAAAAACCTTCTGATTCTGATTCTGATTCTGATTCTGATTATTTCATTGCTCCTGCTATTTCTCATATAAATCACCGCTTCATTGAAAGAATATGCCCACAAGCATGGGAAACTTCTAAAGTAGTTCCACTGCGACAACAAAATGGAAATTTTTGTGGCTCCAACAGTCATCCAGTAAGTGTACAACCCTCTTTAGTAAAATATAAGTAAAACAGTGGCATTTGATATGATTGATCGTGATTTATTAGAATGCTATGGTATTAATCAGTTTGTACTATTATGGATTAAAAGTGACAGAAAGCAAACTTAAAGGGGGGGGCTCAGATGCTGGGGCTGTAAAATGTGGCGTTCCCCAAGGAAGCTGTCTTGGACCACTGTTGTATACTGTTGTATACTATTTTTACAAATGCATAGCACTCATCTTTTATAAGGCTAATGTTTCCATGTATGCAGATGATTCAACACTATACAAGTCAGCTATTAATGAGAATGACTTTGAATGATGTTTTGAACGTGTTTAAGACAAATAGCATTATATATGGTTCTAACCACTTTATTACTGTGCTTGTTGTGAGACCAAGCTCCTGGGTATAGTCTTAATTAAATTGTCCAGGATAGAACATATCAATAAGATAGTTGCTGAAATGAAACTTCAGTGGATTTTTGCTTTTGTTGCTCGTATTTTCTGTATATGCTTTTACAAAGTATTTAAAGAATTTATCTTTCAATTTAGTGCTCTTGATGCTCCTGAAAAATCCTCATGTGGGACTTATTGCATAAGTACAGATGCAGCCACCGAAAATGGCCGGCCGATCCGTGACGCGACCTTGGCCGGTCCTTGGCCGATTCGTGGCCTAAACGTGATCCCCCGCTAATGACGTAGGCATTCCGGCCACTGGTGGGAACGCCCCTAAGCAGCATTTGGGGAAAATGGTGGTAATGTCTTGTTTATCCACCAGGGGGAGCAGTAATAGGGGAAGCGCATTCATTTACAGCCCGCTGTATACTGTACCAAGGATCCTCACATCATTGAACTGTAATACACAGGTGCTCCATAGAAAAGATGAACAGAGCCACCATGATGTCACACATGGATTTGTGAACTTTTAGTGTTAAGATTTTTTTTTTGTGCCAAAATTAGCATTTGCAATATCAGTGACATGCACTTACTGGGGTTAGGTTAATTGGCTAATCTAAATTGCCCATAGGTGTGACTGAGTGCGTGAATGTGAGTGTGAAAGGTTGTCTGTCACTCCGTGTTGGCCCTGCAACAGGCTGGCGACCTGTTCAGGGTGTACCCTGCCTCTCGCCCTATGACAGCTGGGATAGGCTCCAGCCCCCCCGCGACCCTTAACAGGATGTGCGGAAGCGAATGGATGGATGGATGGATGAATATCAGTGAATGCTCGCAAGTGTCAACACAAATACCTGCTAATTAAATTGCATGCAAATTCAATACAAGAGTTTAATTTATCAAAACAGCAGTACAGATTGGTTGTCATTGCAATTAAATACACAGCAATCTGTTTGATTTGGCAAATAATTCCATTAAAGATGCTGCAAAAGGCACCACCCCAAACACTGTCAAGAAGTCACATGCAGTGATTTGAATTGCTGAGGTGAATCCAAGCTGGAGGCTTGGATGTGTTCGCATCCACCTGTCAGTCCTTGCAGCTGTGCCAGTAATTTTAAGCCTTAATCCTGTATGGTTCGAGCTCTTCTCCATGCAGTTATTAAGGAGGAAAGCCGCAGTAGAGTCCAAAAACTGCTCTTTCCACCTGGCAAGAAATGTTTATTTTCTGGTGTAAAATTGGACATTTTAACACAGGAGTCTGGCCCTGCGGAGAGCCATTTAATCACCTACCTTTCCCTCTTCAGCAGATCTTTCCATGTCTTCCTGTATCATTTATGTGTGACTTTTCATTTAAAATCATTGACCTATGATGGACAGGGAAATAACCTCTAGGCTGTGTTTCTGCCACAAAATGTGCACAGTAATATTATTCTGATGCAAGGTTGATGAAACTGCAGATTCAGCCTCATGAATAAATCTTCCAATTATGTTTATTTCAGACTATTATTTACATCACAATGCACATCTAAGGCCAATATCCAGTGCCAAAACAGGAAGAAGAATGACTAAAGTACTTTTATGTCCTCTGTGTTGGAAGACACAGAGTAACTTTGTGGAGATAAAGAATTTGCCTGCTGTCTCAGACTTTTTGCCTCCACCTTTAACTAATCAAACTGTCGCATCTGGGTTTTTTTCATATATATGGGTGTTTTTTTTTTCTTTTTTTCAAATGCATTTGGTATTTTGCTGAATATTTCAACATTTTTTTTTGTCTTGCAGTCAGATCAAGAGACTGCTGGGCAGTGCATTTTTGTTTCTGCGTGTGCTTCTGGATAAAATTACAACATTTTCCACATCATTCCTCTTATGGTTTATTTTAACATAGATGGTTGCATATAACTATTAAAAACCAAAGAAAAAACAGCCTATGAAGTCTTCTATGTAAATTTGAAAGGTAACGTGCTCCCTAATCAAATCAATAATACATTTTTTTTCTTTTTAAAAACAGCTGTAGTAAAATGTTAGAGACTTTTTACAGAGACGATTTTATACAGTATTGTGCAAAAGTCTTGAGCCAGCCCACCTTTCTTTAGATTTTGTTGTTTGACTTTCTGGGTATTTTTTAAAATGCTCTTTAGAAATCATTCTCCTGCTTTCTGAAAGTCTTTCAAAGTTTTTCTTTGGACATTGGCTGTTTTTTCAGTCCAGTCATTTTATTTATTTTGTTAAACCCTGTAACACTGACCTGTCATACTGGCTGAATGAGGATTCTGAATTCAGACTCTGAGCACCTAATGCAGTTTTAAAAGGCAAGCAAGTAGTTAATGGTGAAGTGGAGTGGGGCTTTAGTTCAGGAGAGGGTCTTCTGAGGGTAGGTGGAAACTGAGAGCCACAGCAGTGGAGAGTGGGCAGACAGGTGAGTATTCCAGGTGAGGTTACAGACATTTTCAGAGCCGGGGCTGGACGTAACAGAATTCCTCGGAGGAGCAGACAGGAAAACAGAGCTGGGATCTGAATGAACGATGTGTTCACTTGAAGGCAGACGGAACAGCAGCATAAGGAAACTGGAAGCAGGAATGAAGGTTATTAATAAGGTGAGCCTGATGACCACCACAGAGGTGAAGATGTTCTGGTGTAGATCTGCTGCTCATCCCACCTTCAAATACTTAAGGGTTGAGCAGGTGTGAGAAGGACAGGCACACAGTGGAACACTATCAGTCATGGATGGGCCTCCCCAGAGCCTCGACCTCAATGTTATTGAAGCAGAGAACTGAACAAAAAGGCAGCCAACATCCAAAGATGAATGTCTTTGGATGTCCTTCACGAAGCCTGGAGAACTATTCCTCAAGACTATAGAAGAGACAAGAAAGCTGCCTCAGAGAGTTCAGGCTGTGCTGAAGAATAAAACTGATCATACCAAATATTGACTTTCAAGATTGTTAGAATTGTGCAGACTCCATTTTTGCCTTAAATGCTCTAGTTTGATGCAAGTTTGCACCTACCTGCCATTATCCTGGCAACATATAAAGAAATGAGGGGTGGCTCAAAACTTTTGCATAGTGATGTACATTACAGCCTCAGCTGAATCACTGCAATCTGGTCTACAGCTGACTGCAGAGCCTCGTAAAAACCTCTCAAGCCCTCCAGTGTTAGGCTGTAATCATTTAGGAGATACTTGGTGTTGAATCTGTTTAGTCACTTCTCTAAATGTTTACTACATCCTGAGGCAGCTGACAGTTAAAACAGCCTCAAGTTCAGGACTTTTATGCGTCCCTACCATTGAGATGAGTGCACTCCCACACTGTAGACCACATAAAGGAGCATCAGAGAAATGTTGCAGTGAATTTCCACAGACAGCCGGTTTACAGCGCTACCTTCACTCCAGATACTAAAGCAGAAAGTGAGCTGAGCTGCAGCGTAATCTTCTGACATGTTCTGGCTTTTTTAAGTCGACTGAGAAAATAGGCACGCTCAAAACATTTCATTGGTGCACTCTTTTGTTTCTAAATCTTATGAGCAGAGGCAGAATAAATACATTTATGAGGTATTTTTTTCACCAGCATTGATGTGTACCACTTACAGTCCCTGATGGACACTTTACACGAGGCAGAGGGACAGGAAGTGTCATAAAGGATACACAGACAGTGCACTGAAGGTAACTGAGAGCGAATCTACAGTAAAGCGCTTTTGAAAGCTGGAAACATGAGAACTGTTCGCACGTTTCAGATGTAAAATGTTCTCTTAAAATAATATTCCACTCAGTCATCTTCTGAAAACTTTGGAGCATGCTGCTTTTTGTTCGATTGGATATGTTAAAGTAGATTTAAATGGCAACGCAGGGTCATTTGATTAGATCGGTACAATACTGTGACCAGATGTAGGGCTGCTTGATCATGGCAAAAATCATAATGATGATTACACTGGTGAATAAGGAGATATTGTTTAATTTCAATACTGATTTAATTTAAAGCAAGATTGTTTAATGCAATTATACTCATTTACTTATGGATATACTCAAAAAAATCAGTCTTTGAACAATGGATTTTACTTTTTAATCAATTCAAGACATGATTGTTGGTATGAGAGTGAGATCCAAACCACTGGCTGCAGCGTTTGCCCCAGGGGGTCTGCCGGGGTAGACGGAGGCCCACGTGCCGGTGGATTTGCACGTCTTTGCAGGACGTGCAGAAAGACCCACAGAAACCACGTGACAACTTTTTTGAAGTTTTTTCTTTAAGAAGCTGCCTACACAAGAAAAAGTTCATTGTCATCCACTTTAGCAAAAGCCACAAAACAACATATGTTTGGGTTATAACGAGATGAGCTCCAGCAGATATACTAATTATGATTCTCGTTGATGGCAGCAGTGAAAGTGTGACGTTTTTCAGCCACAGAAGGAGGTCAGTGGGGTTGGATGAAGTCTGAATGTTTTATTGACCCATCCATCTCCCTCCTCCTTTTACACTTTGTGTCTCCATAACAACAGTAGTCAGAAACTAGCGTGTGCGGTGTCTGCACTAGTGTTTGCATGTGTGTGTATATAAACACTGAGTCTCAGACTATTTCCATTCTTGGCTCTTGACCCACCTGCAGTTCCTTCTATGAGGGGCAGCCAATCAGGGGGAGGGATGGGCAGTGAACTGAGGGGCTGCTCCAAGACCCAGTATAATAAATAAAGAATATTCTGAAGCATCAATCAAAGTTACTCTAGTGTCGTAGCTTTAGAAGAAAAATTAAAAATGTGCCCACTTTATACTCAAAAGATTTCTCATTTAAAGTTCAGTAAGACCTTTAACTTGAAAGCGTGAACGTGCATCAGCACAATTCTGCACTCCTAGCTCCACACAAACAACATACTAATTCAGGCAAACGGCATCATGCACAAAAACTATATTCAAAAAGATGTGAGGAACACTTGTCATCCTAAATTGCGTAGTCAGGGTAATCTAATTGCAGATGCAAAATAAATGCCCGGAGGTGTCGTAGACATAGCAGTCACACTTTTAGTCTATAAACTATTCATTGTGTGTGTACACTTCAGGAGCCTGCAGTGTATCTATGTGTGCAAGTACACAAGAGTATGATAACAAGAGCCCACGCCGTGAGCGGTAATCTGCTAACGCAGTGGATTGAGTTGACTCCACAGGATTAGCAGTGGTGTGTAACACGGCACACTCTTAATTACTGCTATACAGTCATGTTCGATGTAGAGGAAGAGACGGAGATTGAAGAAGAGGGGCCCCCTTTTAATTGCTGTAATACATTCATGCACAAGCAAAGGAAAATTAAAAAGAGGAGAAGAGGGCATGTTTGTTTTTTTATTTTTCTGCTGTCTGTTTGGATATGAACTCAAACTGTGTATACACGCAGAACCCAGAGCTTTAACTAACCTGACACACACACACACACACGTCACCAAACTATCTGTGATCAAGTTGTTTTCTGCTGCAGCCACAAGTGGATGAGACTGTTCTGTCATTGTCATCAGCCTCGTCTTATCAGTGTGTCAGTGGGTGTGGGTGTGTGTCAGAGGCAGAGGGAGAGAGAGCCTGCCAGTTGTAGCAAATCGATATCACTGACTGAGAGATCACAGGAATGCTTAGTGCCCATCAGTGACTTCGTGTGTGTGTGTGTGTGTGTGTGTGTGTGTGTGTGATGCAGTATCTAACAACAGAGGGGCAAACGGGTGGAGGATGAATGGTTTAACAGATGAGATGATGAATCCTATTTTCCTCTCTCTCCCGTCTCGTTTTCTCTGCCCTCCTTGTTCTGAGTATCTGATCCAGCTCATGATGATGCAGTTACAAGACTGACAGAGATTTTACATCTTTATTCAATTATTCATATTGTATCTTTCATTTGTGACTATTGTTTATGTTCTTGTTTCTCTCTTCATCACTTTTCAGTTGTTTTTGTCTATCTTTTTATATTTCTGATTCATCTTAGAGCTGAATGAATATATGAGAAAGTGCCAGTTCACTGTTATTTTTTTATTCAGAATGTGATATGTGTCATTCTTAAAGCATCTAGTTTATCTAGTATGCATAATCCCATTCTTGGCTGAAATCTACTGACTATAGAAATGATGGTACACAGCACAATGTGCATACAGCTACATTAGCAGCACTAATAGCTGTCATAAAAAGGGCACATACGTGCCTTGAGGTAAATGCTCATGTGAGAACATAATTACAACTGCAATGTTAACATCCTGATGCTCAGCAGGTACAAAGATCACCGCTGTACTTTAATGTGTTAGCATGCAAATATTTGCTAATTAGCTCCAACAGTACAGCAGAGGCTAACGTATTGTACTAATTAAAGTTTCAACCTGCTTGTTAAATTAAACACGGCATTTTGTGCCAGTTCATCTACTGGATACAGACTGTATGAGTGAAACTGTAAAACCTGCATGAAAGTCATTAAGACTGACATTAAGATATATATATATATATATATATATATATATATATATATATATATATATATATATATATATATATATATTTGTTATTATCCTGCCAATATGCAGTTAAAGCCATGAACTAATCTCTTCCTTCTTTTTTTAACTGTATAGCAAAATATAATAAGGTTACACTTACATGATTGTTATGAGCTTAAAGTAGAGACCCTCAGCTTTCATTGGAGAAATCAGCCTTTGAGGATTGCAACTGTTTTTATAGACCGGGGTTCAAATATATCCATACATCTATTTTCTTGCCTGTATCCAGTTCACAGGGGGCTGGAGCCTGTCCCAGCTTTTACAGGGCAAGAGGCAGGATACACCATGGACAGGTTTCCAGTCTGTCATGGGGCTAATGCATACTGACAGATAATCATTCACATTTATATTCAATGTAGAATCACCAGTTATCCTAACCCCCGCATGTCTTTGGATTATAGAAGGAAAGCAGAGTACTCATAGAGAACCCACACAGACGTGGGGGGAAACTCCACGCACAAAGGCCGTGGTATGGATTTGAACCCAAGACCTTCTCGCTGTGAGGTGACAGTGCTACTCGCCACACCGCCATATTGTCCAGAGCTCATTTTGCCATTGGACGGCTGCCCCCAAGCCTGGCATTCATACCAGCGCTTTTGGGCCGCCAGTAGCATATGCTTGTCTCAAAGATTAAGCCATGCAGGTCTGAGTACATGCATCAGTACAGCTGGTGAAACTGTGAATGGTCTCAAATATAATTGGACATTTTGGTGTGGGATCTGGGCTTTCCTTTGCTATTTCTTCAGATATTAAGCAGGTAAAAATCTGGAGATGATTCCCACTGCATTCTGCATTCTGAAGCTGTGGCTAAAACACAACATGCAGTCCAAAGAGATCTCAGTAATCCTCAGGCTGCAAATCCAAAGCTATTATATCAGAGAAAAAAGCAGGAACTCTTCAAGTGGCCATATAGGCAGTGCAGTGCATTCTGATGGGGGGGGGAAAGCAGCATAATAAGACCTGGACATCCACTAAAGAAAACAGTGGTGGATTATCACAGGATCCTTTCTATGATGAAGAAAAAGCCTTCATAAAATCCAGCCAGGTGAAGAACACTCTGGGAGGTAAGCATATCAAATCCGAGGCCACCATAAAGACAAGACTTCACACGAGAAAATAAAGAGGGTTCAACACATGGTACAAACCAGTGATCAGCCTCAAGAACAGAAAAGCCACAAAAACACCTTTAAAAAAGTCCAGGTTCACATTCTTCCCTGAAATCAATCAAACTTCGACTCGCGGCTCATAATCAGAAGCATACACCATCACTTTTAAAACCCAGCAGAAGAAGTGTGATGATGTGTGGGTGTGCACAGTTTCCAGTGGCACAAAGTCACTGGTGTTTATTGATGATATGGTGGAAAGCAGATGGACTGTATAGAGCGATACTTTCTCCTCGGTTCTGTCCAAATGCAGCAGAGTGTGCTGGACAGCGGGTCACAGTAATGACCCAAAGCATGCTGTGAAAGTAACCCACAAATTATTGAAAGTAAAGAAGTGGAATATTCTGCACTGGCAGGGTCGCTCACCTGATCTCAACCCTATCAAATCCTAAAGGCGTGAAGTGAATGAACAGCAGCTGAAACCCACTGCAGTGATGGCATGGCAAAGCAGCACCATTATTCATGATTATGGATATTTTTCCGATTACATGCGAGGTCCGTGAAAACGGGAGTGTGGATAAAAATGGCTGTAATTCCTCAATGGTGAATGCGATATTTTTGTTCAAATCAAAGCTAAAAGTCTGCATATTGTTTTAATTTGAATTTGTAGCAGACACGTGTATGCAGTAGCTGCTATTTTTCAGGCTGAACACCCAAACAGTGAGGCTCTCACGGCACGCTGCCTTAGGTAAAAAAAAATTACCCAAAGTCAGCATTGATAGCTCACTCTTTCAAACATTATCAGGTGTAATGTACTGTGTGACTCTTTTCTGTTGTCACTACTTCACCTCAACCCACCTCATCTTTGGGTTTTTCATTGGACACGAAGAGCCAGAGATCAAGAGCCGCTCGTCTCCAAATCAAGACTGAAGTGCAGAACATTTTCTGGCTATTGAATGCATTACAGACTGAGTGAAAGGCTGCTGCTGCTGCTGGGAGAGAAAGTGCTCTCTGTCACATCCCTATGCTTGCTCCTTGTCTAAACTGTTGCTAATAATTGTGGCTGATATATTTGATGTGCTTGATTGAAACACAATTAATACCCCAGAAAGGGAAGTAAAGTAATTCACCTGCTTTGAGTAGTTAAAGGTTTCACGTGTTCTTTAAGGAGGTGACACAAGAGTGTTTTATCACCTTATTTCAGGAGTTGGAGAGCTCTGGACCTCAGAAACTTTTTTTTGATAAAGTCAGCAGGAATACACAATATTAACTACCATGGCCTCAGTCCAGATCCTCCACATCCATCAGACCCGGAGATCCTTGTCTCTCTGTTTTACATTCTGTCTGTCATGTCGTCCTCATTTCCTTCCTTTTTTGTGCCAATTTGCGTCGTTGGACTACATCCTCTCATCATTGATCTCCTGTCCACCTTCCTGGGGCCTGGGGTGCTTTTCTCTTTGTCTGTTGCTCTTTTTCATTTCTCTTCCATTTTCTCTGTTGCCTTTAGTCCAATTCACCCCAAACTGGTTCTGATCAAATCCATCTCAATTCCAATATGAACTCCTAAATAATTGAAATTTCTATTCCAATATTGTGAATGAATACCTGCTATGTAACAATACCCTGTTCAAATTTCTCTCCATCCAGCCCATCTTTCCCCCCACCGTGATTAGGTTGTTTCCCCTCCTCGGTGCAGAGTGTACCACTCTGTGGCTAATTGGCAAGTTCAATCAGAGAGACAAATGAAGACAGGAGACACTGACCTTTCAGAGGTAGTCACTGCTCTCCCATCTTTTCACCTCTCTGCGCTCTCTACTCTTCTTTTCCTCTCATTTTCTGCTACATCTTGACTCTGCTCTTTGCATCTTTCTGCTTTGCTCCTTCTCTCTTATAATTTCCATCTCCTATCTTGTAACCTTTCCTTCATCTTTCATCCCCTCCTTGTCTTCTGCCCTCCTTTTCTTCTATCCTCTTCCCTCGGCGGGAAATGAGTTGGCAGTCATTCCAATTTATTTTGACAACTTATTCTCCAGCTTGTCAGAAGAAAATTACAGTGCATACATGCTCTCACACATTTTTCTGTGCGTGCTCATGCTGGATGTGTCTAGTTTCACTTCCACATATAGCTAAAAGCCCACTGCTTCCCACACCCAGCTATTCAAGGACGGAAAGAAAGCAATGGTCCAGAGCAGAACAATGGATGCCTCCATGGTGTGGTGGAGTCGTTTATCTGTTTGAGGCCTGAGCATGTCCCACTTGTTTTCCATCTGACCCGCCAACCGTGACTGATGGTGCAAACCGCACCACGTGGGGGTCTACATTACAGCGTGACCTCTCTGTGTCAGGCGCACTTGCTAATGGCTGCTGTGCTGTCATTCATCACAGCAATGGCCTGGGAGATGTGAATGATCGGGCAGAAGCATGAGCATATTTATGCATGTGTGCGCATGCAGATGCACCGCACAGCTATAAACACAATAGCATGAAATTCCAGCAGTGGATGGTGAAATCCAGTAGAATAAATACACTCATATGTTCACAGTTACAGTCTTGCAGCATTTTTGCAGGACATGGAAAGATTTTGTTTGTTTAGATTATGTCAGTAATTTGTAACTTTCTGTGAAATTTCTGTCTGTTTTGCTGTGCAGCAGCTTCATCAAAGCTTTTACATGTGTTGCACTGTGCATGTGATGAAAACTCTGATTTTTGTGCAGAGATTTAAACACACTCATTGCTTTTACATAGTGTTCAGTGAGTCAGCTTCTCTGTGTGTTTGTGCAACTATCTGCAAGCCGTCGAGACCGTTCTGACCTTTACGGGAATCAGTAAACCCAGAAATTTCACAAGAAGGCATTTTACGCTTTTAACACTTTCATTTATACTTCTGTTTATACTGTAAACATTCAGATTTATATTTATGTTTACATCGTTGCACCTCGGGTCTGAGAGTAACCTCTGTGTAATCCTCTGTGTGTCTTATACATGTGTGGTGTTGACAATAAAGAGACTTTGGCTGGACTTGATGCTCACATCGTTTAGACCTGTAACAACTTCAGATGAGGTGACAAGGTCACACACACACACACACACACACACAGAGGTAAAACACTGAATCTGCTGCTTTCAAGAATGTTTCAAAGATGTCTAAAAAATACTCCACTTTGTAAAATAATTTATGTCTGATGTCGTTTCACTCGAGCTTTCTTCTTTTAGCTGATGAATCTGAAAACAGCCTCTTAGACGCTGAATATACATCAGATCTCATGTTTGAAGCTCTAGGAAACTTAACCAAAACACGAGCCGTGAGCGACTTTCAGGAACCGTCAACATCAAGACATTTTCGCTCCTCTTTCAGCAGTAAGTGGAGAGCTCTGTCCTGTTTTGAAATTCATTTTCAGATGCATAAAAACACAGACAGAATCAAATTAAAAGGACACCTTTATTTCTCATCTGCATATTACAAAATTTTTCTTGTTAAACAAGGAAAAAGAGAGCATTAAAATCACCTCCTTTGTGTCGCTCACAAGCCGTTTCTTTTTCAGTGTTGCGGGCTGATTGTCATGCTGGGGTTGGCTGTCGGGTGGTACGCATTAAAGTAAAATCCAAATAAATACCAGGCCCCAGAGTTTCTGAGCTGCTGCATTTCACTGCAGTAAAATAGTCGTTTCTTTCTTGGTGTTAATTTCTTTCCCCTTTCTTCGGTCTGAGTCATCAATTTAGAGTCCCGACTTCTCTCAGAAGCTCCATTTGCAGTTGCTGAGATCATGTTTTTCATTCTTGACTGGAGGTTGACTCAACCTTTGTCGTTCTCAGCATCTCGAATCTTTCCCATTGATATATCAATTTAGATAGCTAGCTATATATGAGCATCTACTTTCCGCTGTTAGTCCAATTTTAATATCTAAGAATAATTTAAAGGGTCTAAAATGAGGTTTGATTTAGAGAAAAATGAGAGAATTCCTCCCAGAGCAGGAACGCTGCCCGGCGCAGACCGTTCGTGTTAAAATGCTTCTTTGTCAAGCGTAACCTGACATCAACACCAGCCACCCCAAACAGATGAGTCTGTGCTCTCCTCACGCTCTGTCTGCCTGAGCTGATACCATTATAAGCTTTTTACTTTGACCTTGAGCTGACACTGGCAGTGATTATAAGTATTTTCTTGTGAAGCACCAAATAAGTTGCGAGCGCAAATAGTTTCACTTGCAGCAGTCCCGGTGTAGCTATTTTTCCCAGTTTAAGAAAAAATGCAGTCCTTGATCCCTGATCCAGCCTCCCAGAAACAGCGAGTTGAGACACTTAATGGCCTCGCATGAAGGGATAAATCCATGCTTCTGTGTGTGTGCGGGTGTGCGTGTGCATGTGCGTGTGTGTGATGAGTTCAAAGCCTTTAGTCGCACGGGGATAAAGAGTCAATTTGGTCAGGGGGACATCGAACCGTTTGCCCTGTAGATTGCCTTGTTAAACAGCACTTGTCTACCTGTCAAAATCTCTCCAGACCTTTTATCTGTCTACTCCAATAATATCAGCCACTACTACAGCAGCATATTAGCAGAACAGTCGCCTCTGAACTTCAAAGTGCTGTGCTCTTTTTTTGGCTAGACATCACATTGCTTAAGAGCCCCAGGTGCCATTGGTTGAGTTTTTGCTTCCTTTTTTTTTCCCCTTTCACGTTTGAAGTGCGTTCAGTTGGTCCCACAGCATTTTGCATCTATTGTCAGATTGTACTGAGTCTCTCGCTGCTTTCTAACGCTGGCCTTTTCTCACTGATTGCTTCCCTTCTACCATGAGATATCTTGTCTAAGGAGCAATCAGGGGAGACAAACTCGGCAGTGGATTTCACGGAAGCTCAGTTCTTCAAGGCGCATCAGTTTCTCTGGTCTTATTTTTTTTTAATCCATTTTGTTTTCACACTTTCTTCCTTCATCCAGTCACATCAGTTACATTTACATATTCCCTTGTGCTGAATGTGTCATAACCTAGGGGGAGGGTCTGCGTGTGTGTGTGTCTGTATACATGTGTGTTTGTCCTGCGGGCCACAGCGGAGGTTCCGGTGTCTCCGCCTCCCTAGGGCGGAGATCACCACACCTGCTACGGATCAAGCCATCAGGCAGGGTCTTTTTAAGCTGCCAGCAGACCATCACTCTTCGCTGGATCATTGACTACTTCTCAGTTAGTACCGGCTCTCTGGTGTGACTCTCGCTTTCGTGGATGTATATTACTTACCTGCTCTTCGTGTTCGCTCCTTTTTCAGATCCCCGTGTCAGTTCCTGCTCGTCCTTTCGGAAACCCCGGCTTTTCGTCAACCCGCCGCTCCACGCCGTACCACAGCTGGCCCCTCACCACCTGGGAAGTCCTTCAGCCTCTCGACCCGCTTCAGCCGCCTCCCCCCTCGCCTTCCTGGACCCCCTTGTCTTTGCACCTCTATCAATCACTGTAAATAAACTTGCACCTTGCTTTCATCAGCCACCGCTTGTGTGTCCTCTTCCTCCTCGAGTCCTGACAGAATGATCCAGCCAAAACCGGACACCGCGGACGCTGATCCGGTTCATCGGGCCCTGGCTATTCAAGAGGAAACCCTCCAGCGTCATGACCATATGCTCCGTCTGGTTTCCAGTCAGCTGGGCGCAGCCACCCAACAGCTCGCCGATCTCCGAGGTATGTTGGAATCCACCATGTCATTCGCTACGCCCCGTCACCAGGATTTATCCCCTCCGCCGACAGATCCGCCGGCTGGTTTGGCTTCCGCGACCGAGCCCGCCGTAGCGTTGGAGAAAGCCCTGCCCATCCCGGAGGTGTTCCGCGGTGAGTTAGGGAAATGTGGAGGTTTCCTCACCCAATGTTCCCTCGTTTTCCGGCAACAGAGAAATGCCTACGCTTCTGATTGTGCAAAGATTGGTTTTATGGTCAATCTGTTCCGCGGTAGAGCATTAGAGTGGGGGCACGCTGTGTTACGGGGAAACCCCGATCTGTCTTTCCCTGCGTTCTTGTCTCGATTTAAGGAGGTGTTTGATAAAGGCACCAGCCCTGAATCCGCATCCCAGAAGTTGCTCAGCCTGCGGCAGGGACAACAGAGCATGGCGGATTTCTCCGTGGATTTCCGGATCCTCGCGGAGGAGGCCGGCTGGGAGGAAAAGGCGCTCAGGGGAGTATTCCTGAACAATATTAATGATGATCTCAAGTATGAACTTGCCACTAGGGATTTGCCTCAGTCCTTGGAGGCCGTGATTTCATTGTGTATCCATGTAGATGACCGCCTGAGAGCACGACGGACTCCGAGGAACTACAACTCCCAGCATGCCCCTCGCCGGGCGGTTTCCGCGGACCGGAGGAGCCTCCTAGCGGACGACAGCTCGGCTACGGCGCCCCCTTGCGGCGCGGAGGAGCAACCCATGCAACTCGGCCGCGCACGGCTGTCTCTCTCTGAGCGACGACGGAGATGGGAGGCGGGGGAGTGCATCTACTGTGGCAAAAAGGGCCACTACATCGCGTCATGCCCTGTTTGCCCAAAAGACCGCGCCCGTCAGTAATGGTGGGGATACTGGCGGGTCAAGCTAACGCATGCTCCTCCCTGCCCAGATTCACGCTTCAGACAAGGATAAATCTTCCATCAGGCAGTCACACAGTCTTGGCACTCCTCGATTCCGGAGCTGAGAAAAATCTCATGGACCGTGCCCTCGCCCAGCAGTGGGGTGTTCCATCCACAGCGCTACCCACGCCTCTCCTGGTCTCCGCTCTGGACGGCGCCAAGCTTTCTGAAATCACTCACAAGACCCAACCGCTTTCTGTGACTCTGTCGGGTAATCACTCTGAACGGCTCTCCTTTTACCTGTTTGACTCTGCACAGACGCCCATCGTCCTCGGCTTTCCCTGGTTGCAACTGCACAATCCACAGATTAACTGGGCGAATCGCAGCATCTCGGGTTGGAGTGAGCGGTGCCACCAGCGCTGCCTCAGATCCGCAACTCCCTCTCTCCCTCGGTCCACCGATTTGGGGGAGGGGACCCCACCTGACCTGTCCGGCGTCCCCTCGATCTATCACGACCTCGCTGAAGTATTCAATAAGGACCGGGCGGTTTCCCTGCCTCCCCACCGGCCTTACGACTGCGCCATCGACCTCATCCCGGGGGCGCCCTACCCCTCCAGCCGCCTCTACAGCATCTCTCCGCAGGAACGGGATGCCATGGAAAAATATATCACCGAAGCTCGGGCGTCCGGTCTGATTCGACCCTCCACCTCTCCCATGGGCGCGGGGTTTTTCTTCGTGGCCAAGAAGGACAAGACCCTCCGGCCCTGTATTGACTACCGCGGTCTGAACGAAATCACTGTGCGCAACAAATATCCTTTGCCACTTCTCACCTCTGCCTTTGAGCTCCTGCAGGGGGCAGCCATCTTCACCAAACTGGATCTCCGGAACGCTTACCATCTCGTCCGGATCCGGCAGGGAGACGAGTGGAAGACTGCCTTCAACACTCACCTCGGCCACTTCGAGTATCTTGTCATGCCCTTCGGCCTAACCAACGCGCCAGCTGTGTTCCAGGCCCTCGTAAACGACATACTCCGGGACTTCATCAATCATTTTGTGTTTGTCTATCTCGATGATATTTTGATCTTCTCATCCTCATTACAGGAGCATCAGGGACATGTGCGGCAGGTGTTGCAGCGGTTACTGGAGAATCGTCTGTTCGTGAAGGGGGAGAAGTGCGAGTTTCATGTGGAGTCCACGGCGTTCTTGGGATACATTATTGGTAAAGGGCAGATCAAGGCGGACCCAGTTAAGGTACAAGCGGTCCTGGATTGGCCCGAGCCAGCGGATCGGAAACAGCTGCAGCGTTTTCTGGGCTTCGCCAATTTCTACCGCCGCTTCATTAAAGATTACAGCTCCATCACCCATGCTCTGACCTCTCTCACCTCTCCCAAGATTCCTTTCAGATGGACCCCCGCCGCTGCAGAGGCTTTCGCGCTCCTGAAGGGTCGGTTTGCCTCCGCACCCATCCTCATCCAACCTGACCTATCCAACTCATTCGTCGTGGAGGTGGACGCGTCCGACGTGGGGGTAGGGGCAGTGTTGTCCCAACAGTCCATGGGTAGCCTCCGACCCTGCGCCTTCTTCTCTCGCCGCCTCTCCCCGGCAGAACGGAATTACGACGTAGGGGACCGGGAGCTGCTGGCCATCAAACTAGCCTTGGAGGAATGGCGGCACTGGCTGGAGGGCGCGACGCATCCCTTCTTGGTCTGGACTGATCACAAGAACCTGGCCTATCTGCGAACCGCCAGACGTTTGAAACCCCGGCAGGCCAGGTGGGCCTTGTTTTTTACCCGATTTAACTTTACTATCTCTTATAGACCGGGGTCACGGAATGTCAAGCCCGACGCTCTGTCCCGACAGTTCAGCTCCACGGACTCCTCCTCGCAGCCAGAGTTTGTCTTGCCTCCCTCTTGCGTCATTGGAGCCATCACCTGGGAGATCGAATCCGCCATTCAGGCAGCTCTACGGACTGAACCAGATCCTGGGACGGGACCCCCCAACCGCCTTTATGTTCCCTCTCGAGTGCGAAGCCGCGTACTGCAATGGGGACACGCAGCCAAATTCACGTGCCATCCCGGGGCCAATCGCACTGTGGCCTTCCTCCAGCGTTATTTCTGGTGGCCTACATTGATTAAGGATACCCGTGAGTACGTGGCAGCATGCAGCATTTGTGCACAAAATAAACCTTCTCTGTCACCTCCATCAGGTCTCCTCCGGCCCTTACCCACCCCTAAGCGACCATGGTCTCACATAGCTCTGGACTTCGTCACAGGACTTCCTCCCTCTGAAGGAAACACCGTGGTCCTGACCATTATCGACCGGTTTTCCAAGGCCACCCACTTCGTTGCGCTACCCAAGCTCCCCTCCGCCTTGGAGACGGCCCGGCTTCTCACCACCCACGTTTTTCGGCTCCATGGGATTCCTGAAGACATCGTGTCGGATCGGGGGCCCCAGTTCACATCTCAGGTCTGGAAGGAGTTCTGTACATCTCTCGGAGCCAAGGTGAGCCTCTCCTCTGGTTATCATCCCCAGACAAATGGGCAGACGGAACGGGCCAACCAGGAGTTGGAGGCAGCATTACGATGCGTGGCGTCCACCAATCAGGCCACCTGGAGTTCCCACTTGGCGTGGGTTGAGTATGCACATAACTCTCTCTCCTCCTCCGCCACAGGGGTGTCCCCCTTCGAGGCCTCCTTGGGTTTCCAACCGCCACTCCTCCCTGCCATCGAGGAGGATCTCACCATTCCCTCCGTCCAGCATCACCTTCGCCGCTGTCGCCGGCTATGGAGGTCCACCCGCGCAGCTCTGCTTCGGACGAAGGAGCAAAACAAACGCGTCGCTGATCGCCATCGGACCCCTGCGCCGGACTACCAACCAGGCCAAAAGGTATGGCTCTCCACGAAAAATGTTCCAGTCCGTGCCGAGTCTAGGAAACTGGCCCCCACCTTCCTGGGGCCCTTCGAGATCGACTCCATCGTTAACCCTGTGTCTGTCCGCCTCAAACTCCCTCGTACCATGCGCATCCATAACGTCTTCCATGTCTCCCAACTTAAGCCTGTTGCCACCAGTCCTTTGTGCCCTCCAGCTGCCTCACCTCCTCCTGCCCGTTTTCTCGATGGCCAGCGGATCTACACCGTCCGTCGCATTATGGACGCCCGCCGTCGGGGGCGGGGTTATCAGTTCTTGGTGGACTGGGAGGGCTACGGTCCCGAAGAGCGATCCTGGGTGTCCCGAGCTAACATTCTGGATGCGGCCATGGTGCGGGAGTTCCGGCGGCGCCATCCCGAGAAGTTTCGGTCGCCAGGAGGCTCCCGTTGAGGAGGGGGTACTGTCATAACCTAGGGGGAGGGTCTGCGTGTGTGTGTGTCTGTATACATGTGTGTTTGTCCTGCGGGCCACAGCGGAGGTTCCGGTGTCTCCGCCTCCCTAGGGCGGAGATCACCACACCTGCTACGGATCAAGCCATCAGGCAGGGTCTTTTTAAGCTGCCAGCAGACCATCACTCTTCGCTGGATCATTGACTACTTCTCAGTTAGTACCGGCTCTCTGGTGTGACTCTCGCTTTCGTGGATGTATATTACTTACCTGCTCTTCGTGTTCGCTCCTTTTTCAGATCCCCGTGTCAGTTCCTGCTCGTCCTTTCGGAAACCCCGGCTTTTCGTCAACCCGCCGCTCCACGCCGTACCACAGCTGGCCCCTCACCACCTGGGAAGTCCTTCAGCCTCTCGACCCGCTTCAGCCGCCTCCCCCCTCGCCTTCCTGGACCCCCTTGTCTTTGCACCTCTATCAATCACTGTAAATAAACTTGCACCTTGCTTTCATCAGCCACCGCTTGTGTGTCCTCTTCCTCCTCGAGTCCTGACAGAATGGCTGTCTGAAGTGTAGGTGGTGTGTGTGTGTGTGTGTGTGTGCGTGTCTGTCTTGTGAATATAAATGTGTGATATCCTATTTCTCTAAATACACTGCTAAAGCTATTGCTCATCGTCTCTAGAAAAATGAGCTGAATAAATATGATAATGAAGAGAATGGTGAGATAAAATGCTGCAATAGATCTCACTTTATTACAGACAGTGACTTGTTAGTCTCTTGCTGCACTAAAAAATAACAAATGTGTGTATGTTTGATATGAGATCGAATTCAATTATTTCTTTCTTGACTGTTTATGGCTGCGTTTTCTGTTTTCTTAAAATTTATCATTCGTTTTTTTGCACACTGTCTTCACTCCAGGATCTATTAAACTTAATCAGCCAGTTTCCCAGTCATGGATTAAGCATGGTCCTAGACTAAAAGGAAAAAGTCAATGAAGACCACAATAGGAAAAAGTATTTAGTCCAGGATTAGACCTCATCCCTGTACGGGAAACTGGGCCAGCGTGTCTTGAGTTGACATGTTCTTGACTATCGTCAGATGCTGCTGGTGTCACGCAGATTCACGTACAGCATCCATATCGGCCGCAGGGATGTTGGAGGCCAGAGATAACTGTAGGATCTTGGAGGGCTGGCAGGGAAGTAGGAAGTTAGACGTTTGTCAGCTGGGGGAGGCTGGGTTCATGTCCCATTTGGGGGCTGAGCGTACTGCATTTTGCTTCACTGAATAATTTGGTTTTCACTCACTTTGTCTTTCTCTTTCACTCTTAAGCACCAATACTGCTCGGTTAGGTTTAGGCATTAAAACGACGGATGCATCGATACAATATTTGGAATAAATATGATCCTGGCTCAAAATCGAGAATAAATGACTCTGTGTGCTGCACCATGCTTTGGCAGTAGTGAAGTGGCTGCTAGCATAGGAGCTAACATAGCATTGCACAACATGTTATGTATTGCTAGCTCAATTTAAATTTTCTTTACTTCCATACTTGAGTTTAGAAATATATAACTGGTGTATCCTTAATAAAAAACTACTTTGTTAGCTTTAGAAAAAGCATCCCTTCATAACATTAACCCTGCACACTGAACAACAGTGCGCACTGTGTTCAAATGTAGTGCTACGACGGTCCATACCTGGCGTAGTACAAGTGACACCTGCCTGAGTGTTGCAATAACCCAAAACTTGATACCGTGGGATTAAGATGGGCTAGTGGGGTTAAATGAAGGTCTTTGATAGAGGAGATGTATCTGCCAAACCACAAAGGCAGCCATCATTTTGATGAGTTAATAAGCAATGTTGCATATGGAGCTTCCTGTTCCTGCTCTCAGAGTGGACAGAAACAAGATGTTGTTGTCTGCACTGCTCTGTCATTTTTATATCAAACCAAAGAGCCATGCAGGAGCAGAAGGCATTTTTATAGGCAGAAAAATGTAATATGAATCCCCTGCACGGTGTTTTGAAAATGCCTCATACAGCAAGCGATGTCTGAACACTCACTGTACCCCTTCACAATGCACGTACCAACAAGAACAAATTGATTCTCAGGTGCCTCCTAGATAGAAAGCAAACCATTTTTCACTCCATATGTAGCACAGATTGTTATTCAGCTTCCATTATAGTACAGTACAGAGTGTAATCAGTGAAAATAGCTATATCCTGGCAAGCTGAAATCCATTCCACTTTTGCACCAACAGCTGTCTGTGGCCTAAGCAGCTGGCACCTTTTGATCATTCTGCCAGACTCCTGATTTGCGTTCCTATGCGAAATGAGACGTGACCATTACTCTTGTCTGTGGACTGCCAACCGCATTACCTCCCATATTTCCTAAAAGCTCCGCATGAAAGTACATTCATGTGACAGGGTCCCAGATATCACCTGGCTTCACATGAGACGGAGATCAAACATGTACAGATTATTATTATTGTTATCATTTTTATTTATCTTTTGTAGTATTATTTTATACTGAAAAATGTGCACACTTTGTGTTCCAGATTTGTGTGTTTTATTTTGAAACTTAGTTAACTGAGGTTAGGAAAGGATCGTGAAGTATATGACGACTACAGTACTATGCAAAGGTCCTGAGCAACTCCTCATTTCTTCATATTTTACTAGGAAAACTGGAAATAGCTGCAGAAAAATGTCACTGAAATGTGCGTGTAAGACAAAAACAGACTTTATATGATTCTAATGAGCTTGAACGTCAATATTTGGGATGACTACCTTAAACACAGGCTTTAGGAAAACCTGTAAATTATTCGTCTTCAGGAATATTTCTCCAGGTGTCTTGAAGAGCATTCCAAAGCTCTTTTTTGGATGATCCCACACTGCTTCAGTAATGTTGAGGTCTGGGCTCTGATCCATGCCTGATCCAGGTGTGCTTTTACTGCAGTGGCAGTGTGTTTGGGGTCACTGTCATGCTGAAAATGAAGCTGTAGTCAACTTTCACTTTCTAGATGGTATTGCTTGCTGTATTTTTTTTCTCTTTCTTTTCTGCATTTGTAATTCCATTAACTTTGTCAAGATCCCGACACCACTGGCTGAAATACAGTCCCAAATATCACAGAGGAGAGCCAAATCTGCCGGTTAATAGTTTAGGTTCCTTTTGTCTCAGCGTCATTCTTTTCTAATTGATCCTTGAAAAAATATTCCAAACCTTTTATTTTACTGCAGCTCAGACTTGTTTGAACTTATTTGTTACTATATTGAGTAAAATTAACTGTGTTTCTTATAACTTAGATTCAATAAGACATTCAGACTTTCAAACCTCATCTCTGTCAGCAGGGCTAATATTTTTTTGTAATTCACCCCTGGTAGACTTTTGATTCATGCTAAAAGTAACTTTAAGAGACATTTCAGCTTTGGAGATGATCTGCTTCTGGAGTTATTGAAACGTTCCCCTTGGACATCACTGTCTCTTCTCTGCTGTTGGAAGCTAAACTTTGAAAGGCACCGCAAGCCATGTAAAAATGTTACAGTCACTTTTGGTTTAGCACCTCTAATGGTCCTCCCATTGTGCAGAATAATTAGAGGCTTTTGAAATGTCATAGAGCCATCAGCATGATGCTGTAATTAAAAAAGAAAACCCTTTATGACTGTCATAATGAATTGGCAAAGTCATTATCATCATCGCTACGCAGGCTTTGTTCTTTCACCGACTGCGTGTGCGAACGTTCTGTCGTTTGTTTAATGAATCACATTGGACTGTCTGTCCTTGGATAAAGTATAATGAAGGTTTGATACATTTAACAGTGAATATTTGCTGACATGTTTTTGGTTCATGTTGTTCCCCATATTTTTTGCCCTTCATCCCCTGATTGACACAGTTAATATTTTGTTACATTCTCTGAAAAAAGTTGCAAATTTTATCACGTATTTCAATTTGTAGATGATTTTG
Source organism: Archocentrus centrarchus (assembly GCF_007364275.1). NCBI lineage: Eukaryota > Metazoa > Chordata > Actinopteri > Cichliformes > Cichlidae > Archocentrus > Archocentrus centrarchus. The sequence goes on from NC_044348.1 coordinate 34,467,597, forward strand.
TCTTCTTCTTCTTTGGGCTGTTCCTGTTCAGGGTCACCACAGAGCGTCACCTGCCTCCATCTCAGCCTCTCCCAGCATCCTCTCCTGTCACACCAACCCTCTGCATGTCCTCCTTCACTACATCAATCAATCTTCTCTATGATCGTCCTCTTTTCCTCCCACCTGGAAGCTCCATATTCAACATCGTTTGTCCAGTATATGCGCTGTCCCTCTTCTGCACATGTCCAAACCATTTCAGCCTTACCCTCTTCAACTTTGCCTCCAAACTGCTCAAGCTCATTTTAATCCTGCCCCTCCTGCTCACTCCCAACAAAAATCTCAACATCTTCTACCTCCAGCTTGGCCTCCTGTCCTTTTGTTAGTGCCAGTGTGTCATATCGGGTCTCACTGCCATCCTGTAAACCTTCTCTTTCACTTTTGCTGCTATTCTTCTGTCAGAAATCACCCCCGACGCTCGTCTCCACCCGCTCCGCCCTGCTTGCACTCTCTCCTTCACCTCCTGTGTTCTGTTGCTTTGGATGGTTGACCCCAGGTATTTAAACTCATCCACCTTCACTGCCTCCGTCTCATTCACACATATCTATTCTGTCTTGCTTCTCCTGACATCCATTCCTCTTTTCTCCGGTGATTACCTCCACCTCTCCAGGCTCTCTGCCACATGCTCACATGTCAACCACCCTTATTTGTATTTAGCTCATTTTACCATTTCATGTGCAAGTCTGGAAAACAAGCTATGTTCCTTAGAGGGTGCTGGTGGTTCTATTACTAGCTAACCATACATTCTCCAGTGTCCCAGGGGCTGTGGATTATTGAAGAACATACATGGGTAAAATATGCACAGGGTAATGATATGCAAAGTACTCTCCAGAGTGGATATTAAGACAGAACATGCACCACCTTAACACCCTGGAGGATTTTTATTTTTCTTGTTTTAATAAGGGAGCACTCCTCCTCCTCCTCAGCCCTTACATCTTGATGCTGATCATGAGATCTTATCTTGTCTTATACATATACTTAAGATATTCTGGGTAAAATCAGCACTTATCATCTCACGAATGCCAGCAGATGGATAGGAAGAGAACAGTGATTGATTTAGATCTGCTGTAATTAGGGAACACAAGTGGACGAATATCAGCTGAACAACAGGAGGTAAATGGTGTTAATTCATAACATTTTTTAAAGCTTGTCTTGTTCTGGTAACTTGGGCTGTTTTTTCATATATGCAACAATAGGTAAATTACAGCGTTTAGGTGGCTTAATTATTGTGGTTTTAGATTTTAAAAAAGAAACAATCACAGCAACAACCGCAAAATTCACAACCCAATGTTTAAGTAGTTTTCCAGAATAAATTTCCAATTCAGGAAGCTGGAAGGTCTAACGCACACACTATCTTGGAATAGCATGACCAATCATCTGCTGAGGCCGAGGCACAAGAACGGAGAACCCGCGTGACAGAACATCCGGGAGCTGAAGGATCATTTATTCACAACCCTGAACTTCTTTTTTGAAAACAACCCACAAAAACATTGGAGATGCCACATCTGTACATCGATGCTTGACTGCGACACAGTTGTGATTTATGAATGCATAATTAGACAATAAAGATTTTTAAAAACAGACATCTGTGAATGATATCATTTTTAAAGACAAGCACTTTTTAATACCTCAGTCTGTTTCATATAAATGAAGGCCAAGTGGCAACCAAATGAAGCCATAACAGAAGCACCAAAAACTGCAGTTCCTCAAATGCCCACTTGAGGCTGGCTTCAAAAGCGGGTCAGTTTCCAGAGTCCCTCAGGTTTTTGAGAGCAGGCAGTATGTTTATGGTTTATTGCTAATTTGCCTCTTCATAGGGTCAGTACAAAGTTTGAATTGTTCTCACATTTTGATTTCGTAATGAAGTTTTCATTTAGTCATCACACGGTTGCTTTGAGTTACAGATGGATTCAGAAACAGGGAGCTGCTGTCTGTGCTTCATCTCAGCTAATCTGAGTGACTGAGGTGGACCTCTAAACCTTTTGCAGCATTGTTAATGAAATAATCTGAAAAATTATACGACTTGCTATGAGAGACAGATGGTCCAAAGAGTCTGCTCCAGTTTTTGTGTTAGTGCAACTACAATGTAGAATGTGTTATTTCAGAATCATACAAACACATTAGCAGGTATCTGTGTTTTTAAGATACACCCATGTATGCAGCAAATATGCAGGTTTGCTAGTTGTAGCTGATAACTTCAGCACCCTCTCATCCACAGACCAAAGCTGTGACGTCCAGAAAAAGTTGACGCATCAAAACGGGCAAACCGATGGGTGGCATCATGGTGACGGCACCCGTCCTCGTATAGTCTGCATTTCAAGCTCAAATTATTAAAATAAATTACGTGTTTACTGGAGGGTTAAAACTCAGTAATATAAATAGAGATGTGGCGGTGTCATTTTATAAATATGGCTTTATCGTGCTGTATTATTTGAGGAAGCACTTCTGAAATGGATGAGCTGTGCATAATGAAGACCAGCAGAATGCATTGGAATTCAGTGATGCTGCGTTTCATCACTTTTAAAGCTCTGGGAATCGAAAGGCACGATAGAGATTTCAGCCATTAAATGAAGATTGTATGAGTCCTTTTCATTCTGTCGCAACAAAACTTTAAAATATTTATGCTTACAGTCTTTGGAACCTATGAACCTATTCACAGCTATCAAGGTTTTCCTTGTATGACAAATACCATATTTTAACCATCAGCAGCCCAAGGGAATGTCTTTCAGTAGCCCCAGAAGTAAATTTTTTTTTACCCTTTCAATAATTTTTATTTATTTTATTTTTTATATCTTATCCTTTCTCTCCCCTGGCAAAAGGCTGGCCTTGATGTTCTTAGAATAATAGACTTGTCCCCCACGAGCTGGAATGCAATCTTCTTTCAACACAACATTTAAGAACTTTTTTCTTTTCTTAAACATTTGGTTAATTTTTACAAGCATTAATCTCGCTCTGAACTCTGGTGTGAAGTTTTCTGTAATTCATTTCTTTCTTTCTTTTTGAAAGTTGGGCCATTCTTTATCTGTCCTTGCTTATGGATGTACTGAACTTGCCTGCAGAGAGCTTTTTCAGAGCGAGGATCACCCAATACAAACCACAAAAAATCATTTTCATGGATAACTAGCTCTCTCAGTTTGCACAGTGTCATTCTTATTCAGTTAAAGTGAGTTATCTAGATTCACGTTTGCATGGATGTCACGGGTGAAGTATTGCACTGTTCTGAAATTACAATAGAGAATATTTGTGCGTGCCTGTGTGAGTGCACTTATGCATAGAACCTTTGTGTTATAGTTAATGGCCTCTGAGCTATTGAAAAGCTTGATAATTATGAAGCTGTTTTTTGAATGAATTCTAATTAGTTAACGGCTAAAGGCTCTTAATCACCTGTAAATGTCTTATAATAAAGTTTAGAACAAAAGTGCTTCAGCACCTGCCGCTGTAATTAGTGTTGCTTAAAGTGAGATATAAGTGGAAAGGCTTGAACGTGCCCTGTAAAAGCTCAGTCAGAGGTTTAAGAACGCTAATCTATCTCAGCCATAATCACACTGCAGTGCATGGGCTGTGTCAGCTGCCAGAAACGACCAGATAGAGGTAATATTATGTTTGTTACATATACATGCACAAAGTAGCACTAAAGGAAAGATGTTATTTATTTTTGTTGTGAGTGCGCTGACCCCTGAAATTACCCGGGGGAGCAGTTGACGGGGTATTTTTGGGTAAAAAAATTCAGCTCCATGAAGGGTGAACATCCACTAAAGTATAATGCTGTAAAGGTAATAATAAACATTATCATTTTTAATTTTGTGAACTCTGAAATTTCTCTCCCTGAGCAATCACTGGATTTTACAGTAATTTAGTCTATGATAAAAACACATTTCGATGATGAAGGCTTTGTTATGATATTTGTCAGATTTAAGAAGTTCATTATTAATATAATATTACCATATTCTAACGAGCATATGTACCATCACTTCCTCGTGACGGTTGTGTTGACAAATGTGTTCAAACTAACAAAGAAACTAAATATATTCCAGTAGCAGGGCTGTAACCAGGCTTTAGAAATTGTTCGGCTCATTAATGTGTATTTAAGGTGACCTGTGCTGACCAGCAGAAAAGGCCACACTTCCAAAGAGACTTCTTCCTAAGTCCCAGAGTTACAATCAAAACCCGAAAATCTGAAAACTGTGAATAAAAATAAAGGACTTTATCAAAATTCAGAATTATCCCTTCACTTGAAATTGAAATGCCTCAGCCTAAGCCCTGAAACACCGCCCAGTAAGACGGACTGTAGGGAGTGCTATAACTTTATAGAATTCCCACAGAGTCTTTTCAAACAGCCTCACATTGATTTGTGCAAATTCTTACAGCAAAAAGAAAAACTAACCAAGGTCCAGACCTCATCACTGATTATGGTCATGATCTGTACAGTTTCTTTCTGTTAACTTGGTTTTTTAAATGCAATATCATTTTAATTACTTTAGAGTTAGTTATAAAAACTATTCAGATTAGTTCAAGTTTTCACTTTAGTAACAGTGTTGCTGAAGACGATGATTATGTGGCATATTGTATAATTTGGATGCAGCAGATCTGTTTGAAGTGTAATAAGTGCAGAAAAGTCTTTTCCTGTTAGGGCGCGGCTGATTCTGCCGCCGTGTCGGAGACGGGAATTCTGTTGGTGCTTGTATGGAAAATTTAAATTTTAAATCTCTGAAACTGTGGTAATAATGCAGTAGAAAACAGCTATTCACAAATACCTGTGAGACTGCAGATTATCTTTTCAGATAAGTCACACATACAGATGTTCGACCTTTGCTTTCACTCAAGCACAGCTGTGCCTTCATGGCTCTATTCAAGTTTGTGAATGTTGTCTGTTTGGACCCAAATTTCACCTGACGTAGTTTTGGTGACAGCTGCCTCAGTCGTGTTCATTCATATATATAGCAGCATAAATTTCAAATATATGTTTGGCTGATTAACTTCTTAAACCTCAGAGGGGACAGGGCTTTCTCCATTGTTGGTCCTAAGCTATGGAATGACTTACCTTTGCAGGTTAGAGCGGCCCCTTCACTGTCCACTTTTAAAGTTCGTCTTAAAACACATTTTTTTTCCTTGGCTTTCAACTCCAGTGGGAACTAGTTTTAAACTGTTAGTTTTGTTTTAACCTGAAAGAGTTATTTAATTGTTATTTATTTGTGTTTTAATGTGCAGCACTTTGTGTCAGCTGTGGTTGTTTTAAAGTGCTTTATAAATAAAGATGGTATGGTATGGTAATTTTGGTTTCTTATATTCTAGGCTGTAAATCTGCCTCCCTTATTCATTACTGGCTTAATTTATTATCATATGTCTTTGTCAGTACTTTGATCTATCACTCTCTTCACTTATGATGCCATTAGTTGCTATTAAGAGATCAGCTGGACAAAAAAACACAATCTCTCCATCTTGAGAATGACAACAAAGCATGCAGGTAGACTGTTCAAAGACCATGCTGCACCCGTGTGCGCTAACATGGGTCGTAACTGAACCTCCTGTTTGCACTGGGCAACACAATTAAGGCTAACTTTGTGACAGGGAAAGTGTAAGGTAGTGAAATTAATGATGGTAACAAGAGGAAACTGTGGAAGGGTCCAGATAGCAAGACAAAAGGGCGAGAAGAGAAGAGAATGAGCCTGCGATAAAGCTCAAGGGCCGTTGGAGGCCAGAAACAAGAGGATTTAGAGACAGCCTGCAACTAGACTGGAAGGCCGACGTAGGCCAGAAGAGAGGCAAGTATGACAGTCTGTAATCAGGCTTTAGGGCCGCTGGAGGCCAGGAGAGTAAACAGCCTACAGAAAAGACTGGAGCCTGATGAAGCTCAGAGAACGAAACACTTGTTAACAGGAGCAGAATAACGACGAAAGAGACTTTGATACCACCAGCAGCTATATGTCAACTTACCAGGACTTTAGGACTTGAGTGACGTAGGAACAGGAAAAGCAGAATTCACAGATTAAGAAAATTAACGATGAGACGAAACACATGGATACAGGATGATGCTGGAACTGAATCGGGTGTGTGAAGAATAGGCTGCTGCTGACGAGCAGTCCATTTGTGGACGAGAGAAGATGGAAAGCCTCGTGGAGCTGCTGAAGCAGCACCTACATATTTATTTATTTAGCGATGAGCTTTTGAAATTTCCCCACGGTACAGTATGGACAGATACAGCAAACTTACAAGCTGTAATTGAAAGCCCTTTTTAAGTTGCATCTTGAATAAGCAATGTGTGATGAATAGAGTTATCGCACTGTGTCCAGAGAGGCAGCAGCTATATTTATCAAGCAGTATGGGGATGCATGCACTGCCAATTCTGACCGCATAAGACGCCTGCTATGAGACTAAAATCATTTCTCTGAGCAGGACGGGAAATGACAGAAACTCTGTTGGCCAACTATTAGCCCTGATAGTACCCCGAAAAACCTGAAGATGGTGCTATATTTGTGAAGAACTGAAGACAGAATAAATGATGGCATAGAAACCGACATACTGTTAAAATTATTGAGGAGCGAGGACAAATAACCTCCGAGAAGAACCCTTATCTAATGAAACTGAATCGTAGAAGGGGCACTGGGGGGACATGATTGAATGTCTTGTGAAGCGACATGAATGGGATTCAAACGTCGAAGCGGGAGGAGGCAGCTGATGTTTAACGAATGAGGTGCGAACAAAGTTGCGCTGCATTTAATTATTTAGGAAGCCTGGAATGCCCAGAAACTCCACACGTGGCTGGACCGATTGATTTCTCATTTAAGAAGAGAATGCCTATGAGACGCATTAGGGATTGTAATTTGGAGTGAAAGGAGCCTGTATTGACAAGGGAAGAGTCAGTAAGCAGAGAATCAGCCAACAGGTGAAGAACAGAGGAGAGATTTAACTAACGGAGAGCCTCAGAGACTAACCGAAAATGGCTGGGCTGCTTTTACAACCAAGCACAAATCTGACTGCAAAAGAAAATGTGACGTCTCGATGACCCAACAGATCAAAGTGTCAGTGGCAACAGTACACATCTAGGTGCCATTGGCAGGTAAACTTATCAGCAGGTAAAATATATATATATATATATATATATATATATATATATATATATATATATATATATATATATATATGACTCGTGGCTACATAAAAATCACTGCTAAACATATCTTCTTATCAGGAAACACCAGGGCGAGGTGGTGTGCCACTTTAATGCAAGGATGTGAATACTGACTGTAGCTGAAGCAGCGCTGGCATTATGGACACAAAAGAGGTCATTCATCAGCTTATGCAGCTAGTTTTAAAGTATGATCAGAATTTTTTTAATGGAATAGCAAAGTGACTTTAGCCAAATGCCTCCCTGTCAACGATGGCTGTCTGTCCAGTTCATCTGGTCTGCTGCCGACCCTGAGCCTGAGCTGAAAAGATTATTATTAGTATTATTATTAAATTTTCACCTTCCACACACAGGATTGAGATACAATTCATGGGAACATGAACTATGAATGTACAAACTTTTGAATGTCTTGCTGCAAGCGCTGCATATCTGGAGGAAGCTGTAAATCATTTTCACTAAAATTGCTGCACATTTATCTCTAGATGAACGTGAATACCTGTCACCCAGAGCGATCAGCCCAAGTGTGTTGAAGGGGGAGTTGTCAGGATGATCAGGCAGTGTTTGGGCTGAGAATTCGATCGCAGTAACAAGTACTGGCCAGTTGATGTGAGTTATGTGGAGCCCAGATTTAGTGGAAAAGGTTTGTGATACTAGTAGAAAATATTCCAATCATATATAAGTTGATCACTAAGCAGCACTAGACGAGCACCTGCTCTCTGAGTTAGGTGAGCATGAAAGGTCTTGAAAAGGCTAGAAGCCACCAAAATTCACCAAAACATCAGAGGATCAGAGGGTTTCAGAACCACTGCTAAATGAGCAGCACTTTCAGGGTGGAGTGGCTGGGGCTGCATGAGAGATCTGTACAGGGAGCATGTCGTTTGCACTCACCAGAACTTGCAGACAGATGATAAAGTCTTGCAGATGCGAAAAGGCTGAAGCAAGCTCTTGCAGTTGCGCAGCACTGAGACTGGGTGCTGGATTGCCAAAAGCAGGTTAGGTTGTAGCCCTGACGTAAAGCAATGCAGGATCTGCAAATCCAGCTACTGCACAGGAGAATTTCCTACACAAGCTGGGGATTTTGATGGGATCGAAGATCACACTGCCTGAAATCGAAATGACTGAAAAATAGCATGCTACTTTTCAAAGACATGGGCACGATTGCATGAATGAGAGTCTGAAAGGGAGAATGACTGAAGAGCACTGAGATTTAAAGCACGCAGAGTTGAGGCTGATTGGCTCAAAGAAGGCGGGCAAGAAGATGATTGGGCTAGAGTAATGATGCCAGTACTGAGTTTGACAGAGTGGGAAAGTGGAAGTGATGTAAAGAACAGACTAGCAGCCAAACTCCCGGGAAAGCAAGCAGACGAGTGATTACGGATCTGCCTTATTGAACTTACGCATAAGCTTCATTATGATAGGCTACTTCCTAACACATTTTCTCCTGTGAAGAGCTTCACTCGTCTCCACAGATATTTGACTTCTTGCAGCTCCGTTTATTTGATGTGCACACTGACAGTATTTGCTGTGCTGTACTAGAGTTTGTTCAGAATCTTCACACAGTTGAGTCCAGGTGAGGCTTGATTGCTTTCTCCATCTGAGAAGAGAGATTTTTATTTCTCTCATCATTTCTGCTTTGAACTTCAAATTTTTATACTTTCACCAAGAATAGCAGGTGCAGAGTACTGTCCCATCAAGACAGCACTGACGTATCAGCTGTGAGAAATTGTGGCATATTTGTCTAATTAATTAGTATTGAATAGTACTAAAATTACATTATTTTATAAGCAAATATTATTGTAGACAAAATGAAAGACTAGTTGACCTTATACTGTATGCTTTATTTTTGGTAAATGACTGAAGACGAGCGCTGGACAAAGCAAAAACAAATTTGTAAATACTTCATTGTACTCAAAAATATGTAGCATGCTGCACTGGAAGAGGTTCTAAATTACTGTAGTGCTTAATCTATCCCATCTGTCCTGATAATGTTACTATAATGTGGGCTGGTTCATTAACAGGCACATTTTAAACTCTAAAGTTCCATAAATTTTCTATAATCAAATTTTGACCTCAAATGTTTGATGTAAATATCCCTCATGTGTCAGCTTTCCTTATTAGCCTGCTACAGTAATTGATTACTCCTGAATTAAGTAAGCAATTACATAAAATTTTAATTTCAAAACTTGCATAACAGTTACTAATGCTAATAAGGATGGTCGCGTTGGCTTTGGGGGGTCAACTTATTCACTGTATTAGGAAGAGAGTTTTTATCAGTTTGATCTCTGTACATCCAGGAGAGCAGAATCTGCCTGGCAGAGGAGCTGTAGGTGGATGTGGAGGCAGTTAAGGTCAGCCTCTGCCAGAGGAGAGCTGCGTCTCCAGGGAGATTCAAAGCTGTCCAGTTCACAGTGTGTGTATCAGATGTGTATCTCTGTTGCTAGCTTGCTAACGCAGGACACTTTCAGTGCATTCAGGAATTAGTTGCTTTTGTTCAAAGTTGGAGGATGTGTCTTCATGTTGGAGGATGTGTGCTGTAGAGTGCTGCATACAGTTAGTAGGGCAAACACTGACCCATTACTGTTAGTCTACTTTTGGTTTTGATTAATTACACAAGTAATTTAAGTAATTAAACACCAACACCAACTAACACAATTATTTCAGGTATGCTCACTTCCTGTTTTACATCTACTGTGGGAGTTTGGCAGAAACACTTTATCTGATGTCCTCGTGATTCCTGCTTTGTCATATTTCTATATATTGATGTTCTTTGGTGATTACTTATTTGAATATAGTCTTGCATTAATGGCCCAGCTGTCACTAGCTTAGCACTACCAAATTAAGGTTTATTTAACGATTGGAATCTTACCATGCTAACAATGTCTCACTCTATGAAATGTGCAGAGGGACAATGGTAGAAAGTCCATCCATCCATCCATCCATCCATGCATTTTCTTCCACTTATCCAGGGCCGGGTCACGGGGGCAGAGAGAAGCCCAGGCCTCCCTCTCCCCAGCCACCTCCTCCAGCTCATCCAGAGGTACCCCAAGGCATTCCCTGGCCAGCTGAGAGATTTAATCTCTCCAGCATGCCCTGGGTCTGCCCGGGGCCTCCTCCCGGTAGGACATGCCCAGAACACCTCACCCAAGAGGCGCCCAAGAGGCATCCTAGTCAGATGCCCGAGCCACCTCAACTGGCTCCTCTTGATGTGGAGGATAATGTACCTGGCATGTTTGTCCATCGAAGATGTGGAAGACACTTACATATTTGGCTTATTGGTAACAGGATACCTTCTGATTGGACTTGGATTTTACCTGACTTATCAGGAAATTTGGAAAGTCTGGGCAGCTGTTCGGGCCTTGACAAGACTGCCTGGTCAATATGAAAGTATGTGCGGAGCATTACACACTCAGACTCAGAATCTGCTGGAGCTGAACCGGAAGCTGGAAGCCAGGCTTGAGGCTCACAGGTTTGGCCGTGCTCGCGGACGGAATGGTTTAAATCTTGGAGAAGTGTTTGTTCTGTTCTGCAAGGTGAGGGTTAGGGTTAGGAACCAAGAGAATTCGGCTGATTGGAATTTGCCATTGAGAGGCTTCAGTAAGACTCAAGGCTGTCAATAAATTATCAGTGACAGCCTGTACCTAAACAATTGCGTTATCTGGAATTTATCTCCTCACCTATCCCATTGTGTTCGCTTTGCTTCCAGCTTCTTAAACAGCAGTGCCTTTGACAGCAGCAAGGCCGCTGAACACTTATCTCCCATGTTTGTTGATTGATTGTCTTTGGGTGGGTGTTCTGGAACGCCATTTCGTAGTCCAGCTTCAGCAGATGTCCCAGGACCACATTTTACCAGGATAACATGCCAACTGCACTGAACAGCAAACAGCTTTTCTCTTGTGGCCGGTAAAAATCCTGAAGCCTGCCACTGGAAACACAGAAAAACTAATCAGGGAAATATTATACAGCTCGTAAAATACTTAATTTTACTGGATACATTGATGGCTTTTTGTGCCACAGCCCATGCCTTGGCACAAAGCTTTCATTAAATATCCTTTTGAATAGTTAGAGAATTTTCTTCCCTTTTCAATGCAGCACATCAGAAGTGAAATGGCCTGTAAAAGTGTGACAAAGACCACGTAATGATAAAAAATAGAAGAAATCTAAATGGAATAAAAGTGCTGAGCAGGAAGAGGCAGAGCTAAGAGATTTTTTTTTTCCTTCTGGGCACATCTGCAGGGTTAAAGAAAGAATAGAGTTTAGAGGGAGGAGGACAGCAGTGAGACGCCAGAATGGGAGAAAAGGTAATGGAAGAAATGTTGTGTTGGATCAAAGTGGTTTCACCCGTAAAAACAGTGCTGAGTGATTCAGTACAGATTAGATAATATACGCCTTTCAATGATAGATTGCACAAAACTTCACTGGCATTTATTGCATTACGTTTACACAACACTGCTACCTAAAGTGGACTGAACCCAGGAGTCGATCTAGATATAGAACACTAGAGATGCAAACAATTTTTTTAATATTTCAGACTCATATCCTCGGGGTGGCTGTAGCTCAGTAGGTAGAGCAGGTCACCTACTGATCGGAAGGTCAGTGGTTTGAATCCTGGCTACTCCAGGCTACATGCCAATGTATCCTTGGGCAAGATACTTAACCCTAAGTTGCTCTCCGACCGTTCTGTCGGAGTATGAATGTGTGTGAATGCTAGTTAATTAAAAAAGCACTTAGCTTAATTAATGATGGAAGTGCTTGTATGAATGGGAGTGCATGGGTGAATGCAAAACAGGTTGTATAAGCGCTTTGAGTGCTCTGATTGAGTAGAAAAGCGCTATATAAGAACTAGTCCATTTACCATATACCTCTTTCACTTTGCTCAACTCGACTCTAATTGACTCGGTTTCAGTCGTTTTCCATTACAGTCGAGTGCCGCCTCAGCAAGGCGGCCCAAAAGTCCCGTGACGTCATTTGTATGTGACACTGACACAAACGCTGCCTCTGGATTCTGTAACCATCAAGCAAAAACATCTGCAACATCTGTTAGTGTGCAGCCATTTTCTGGGTTTCAAACAGCGGGTTTGATTTTTGTGAAGGAGTCGCTCTTACGGCTCATCTACTGACGTCACTGCCTCACCAATCAGTGGCACGCAGTCTGTCGACGTCACATTTTCGTCTTGACTCAGCTCACTTGGCACCCCGGCTGAGTAGGTACTAAAAAGTACCTGGTACCAGGTAATACAGTACCACCTAATGGAGAACCCTAAAAACCAAGTCTATTCGGCTTGAGCCAAGTAGGTTCGAGTGGAAAAGAGGGATTAGAGAGTTGTATAACTCCCAAGAAAACACCAGATAAATATGTTCACCCTCCATCCTGGTGTGGAAAAGGTAAGCTCTACTATGTGCAGACCCGATTGTGAAGATGCACTGAAGGCTTTTGCTTCACATCAGGAACTAAAAGAAAACTGATGATTAATAATCCAAATATATTTTGTTTCTTCCTGACACAGAATGTTTTCTGTGTGTGGTAATCTTTTATTTAATGCCTTCATACTTGAAAGAACTGAATGAATCATGACCTGTCAACTATACACTGTAATCCATAAGCTTAATATCACTAATCACTGCTGATCTTATTAGGTCACTGTGCATTAGATGACTCATACCAAGACAGACGTCATAAAAGTCTGTGAACAGCAGCATAATATGAAATTTCTTTTTTCCTTCTCTCACACCTTGCAGCCATTTCCAAACGACACTGACGATACAAAAATGTGATCGAGTATTCAGCGTAGACATCGCAAACATGTATTTCCCAACTCACCATCATAATGAACTTGTTTTCACTGAGCAGATCAACTCAGATGAATCCACAAAGAGCAGCGACGTAACCAGGAGACGGAGAAATGAAAAGAAAAATTTGTGTCACACATGGATTTGTAGACAGTCGCCCACACATGCTGTTGAAAGTTTCTATGATCATTTCCACTCATCCTTAGTCAGATGCACCAAAGGATTCAACAGAGCACAATATGACAAAAAGAGAGGTGATCTAAGATTCACCTTAACCTTGTAACATCCACCAGGTCATCAGTCATCTTTTGGCCTAATTTGTACATTCACATGGAAGAATTTTAAAGAATTAGAAAGGTAACATCTTGTAGTGTCTGTAACTGGGTCAGGGGGTTAGGGTTCATGGCATACAACCTAATTCTGACCCTAAACATGTTGCTGGGATCCGTAAACATTAGAAGTTTAATGACAACTTTTGTGACACAATGAGAAAAGATGTGAACTGCATAGCTACTGTTTTCTTAGCGCTATCATGCATTGAAACTACATCTTTGCCAAGTTAAACGTGTTTGGAATGTCAAACCATAAGTAATATTAAAGGGATTGTTTGTATACAAAGGTATTTATCAGTCACAGGGATATGTTGAATGCTAGTTTTGGCAGAATTGTTTCATTTAGGAGCTGAGAGGAGAGGAGAGGAACTAAGAGGAGAGGAACTAAGAGGAGAGGAACTAAGAGGAGAGGAACTAAGAGGAGAGGAACTAAGAGGAGAGGAACTAAGAGGAGAGGAGAGGAACTAAGAGGAGAGGAACTAAGAGGAGAGGGTGTTTTGGATCATTTTAACAGGACATTGGGCAGATGACACTGGGGCCTTTCGCTGACATGCACACACACACAGATGCATGAGCACCCTGTTAGAGGCAGTTCCATCTACAGTTTCTTCCAACTCATTTCAACAAGCAGAGATTCAGCTCGCCCTGTTCTGTGGCAGAGTTACAGTTAACCCACCACACACACCGGTCTGTACTCGTGCCGAATGTTAAACCTAAACTTTCTTCACCTTAAAATGAACTTTTAGGGGCTTGAAGGTACCCAAAAATATAACTAATGCAAGTACACACACACATAAAAGATTTGTGAAATTTGTACAGGATTGCACATACCCAGTAGTCAGTCTCAGTAGCCAGACATGCACGATGCCTCCAGCGGGTGGTGGGTCTGTAGGAGGGCGAGCCTATCTCTCCTCCAGATAAGCAGAAGAAAATGGATGGATGGATGGATGAAATACACATACTGTGTATACTGTGTATTACATGATCAAATATAGTATAAACACATTTGGATGTGTAGAAGCTGTGTAATTACTATGTTACTTATAGATTCCTTAATAAGATTCACTTTTTTACTTGCAGTAAATTTCCTCCCTGATCTCATTTCAAAGGTCAGTGAGATTACAAACTGAGTTTGAGTCTTCATCATTAGCACAACATCTGTATTCACATCTATTTTCTCTAAAGCACAGTCATTAATTTATAATAATATACAATACAAATCATTAAGACAATACAAGATCCAGAAATGAGGTCAGAGATGAGATACAAAATAAATTAACCCTGTAAAGCCTGAACCATGAAATTATTGACCCTTCTGACAAATTAAAAAAAAAATAAAGTTAAATTGACACATATGAGCTTTATCATTTTTGCCACATCTGGCATTCTTGTGTATTTAACTTGTCTGATATTAAAAACTCATGTGTCCAATATGACACAGGTACATGGTTTGCAGTCCTTAATTGAAATTGTAGTTCATTGTAAAGAGTTCCAGGTGGGGGGGGCACAGACCATCTACTGAGACCACAAAGGATGTGCTGAGATACAATCATACGACCACCCTGTAAAGAGGAGGAATCCTGTGCTGTTTACACTGATAGAGACGAGCTCACTGCTCAGGTTTTTCATACATTATATATTTGTTATGTGTCTGAAATTATGGTTGAAGAAAATAATCAGAAAGAACATCTATAATCCTGCTTTTGATATCACAAAAAAGACACGAGGTTATCATCAAATAGAGCAAGAATAACAAGCTCACTCATAATTACTGAGGGAGTTTGATCAATCTGATGAAACATCTTGAGGAAATTATCATGTTTACCACATGGTAATTACCAAGTGGCTGTTTTGATGCTTATGTAAATTAATTTATTAAAAACTGATTAACAAAACTGATTGAACAAGTAGACTCCAGCTTACATCCTTTAATCATACCCTTGATGAACTCTGAATCATTACATAACATCACAGCTTCAGAGGACTCAGATAATGAAACTCCCAGAAGTGTACCATCTTGTGCTATTTCAGTGAGCAAGCTGTGGTATTTAAAGAGTTATTTAAAGGCTGACATGAAAGTAACCAACATGCAAAAACTTTTTGCAACATTATAAGCAATGAGAAGCATATTAAAGCCTTACTGTGTCACGGCTCACCCACGCATGTTTCATCCCTAAAGATGCCTGATTGGGCTCCTTGTCCCCACGTATGGATTTTGTTCTTTCATCCAGACACAAAATCCTGTTTTATTTACCTGGGTTAATATTACAGTATTCAGAAATTACAAACTTCAATTATGATGGGTATCGATAGAAAGGAGATACCCACATTCCCTTCCCGAGAAGGTCTGAATACCCCCTCCTGCACATGCAATGTTACATTAGCGTGATAGCACGTTAGCATGGATGGACTTCTATCAAACACTGGATGGTGGTGAGCACACATTACCACCCTGCTCATCTTTGAGTCTTTATCTTTTCATTAGGTCTTGTGGTTCAAAAACATTACTTAAAAATTTGGCAGCGCTCCAGCCAACTTCCACTTCATCAGGACTCTGTTTATCCATGATTGAGAGCACCTGTGTAAGAGGGCAGATTCCTCACAAAGTATGAAGCTTATTGAATCATCAGTCATAAAATGCAGAGGGAAAGGGCAGTCTCCTTACTTTAATGTCTCAGCCTCGGTTTGTTGCATTTCATTACAAATTATTAGTATAGCGATTGCTTTATTTAATAAGATTGCCATTTTAATTTAGAAAGATTCTTTCAAACTTACAGGGAGGGAGCTGTTCGTGTTTCTGGGGTAGAACATAAATAATAGATTTTTATTCTTTTTTTGTTTTTGCTTACAGACTTATTAAAGTCAAGTAATTAGACAGAAATTAAAGTCTTTTTGTAAAAAGAATAAAACTAAGTTATAATGGATATTTGGATATTTGCTGTCGTGATTCAGGTGCACTTTCAGTGGCTAATATAAAAATAAACCACCGCTAATGGATGCTTGAATACATGCTTTTGATGTTGTATCTCGATGACTTTAAGTAGGTCTTTTATGCTATTTCGACTTGTTTTTCTTTTTCTTTTTGAAAGCGGCTCAGTGTGTGTGTGTGTGTGTGTGTGTGTGTGTGTGTGTGTGTGTGTGTGTGTGTGTGTGTGTGTGTGTGTGTGTGTGTGTGTGTGTGTGTGTGTCAGCAATTTTAGGATTAGAATCCAATCTGTTTGTTTCCACAGGCCCAGTGGCTGATGGGAGGTCCCTGTTGCTTAGCTAAATACAATGATTGTTCGAGAAGATAAAATGACATGCTGTCTGAACCTCCCACTGATGATGTCCTAAAAACACCCTCTCTGTCTGTCATTAAGTCCACTTTGCTCAGATTAACTGGGGTAAAACAGATGATTTCCCCACTGCAGCCCTGTGTTAAATGTTAAACACAGGGTGGGTCTCTGAAAGTGACGGTATTATTAACGTGTGTTTGACCGATCGAGCTTGAGCCAAATATTTGACTGCTCGCATATTCATTCACTGAGTAGATATTCAGTTCTCAGTTTTGGGGATTGGGACCTTTTTGGTTAAAAATGTGGAAATATGAACCCTCTCAGCCTGACAGCCCTCTCGCTCACAGCGGTGATCATCATGCTTCAGTTCAGCTCACTGTTGCTAACTACTTTTCATACCCCTTAAGCTGATTTTTGTTTCTTAAAAAGGCCTAACAAAAAAATCTATGGGCAGTTTCCTCCTGCTCTGAGGCAACATGTTGCTCTCCTGGCACAGGAAGAGCAGCATCTCTCTCTGCCTGCTGGGTTCATTTGGAGAGATGCAGCGAAGCTTCAGAGAGCAGGAGGAAAAGTAAGAGATGCTGCAAACTTTCCCGGGTGAACATTATAAGTGTAAATGTAGCCGAGATTGCAGCACCACTGTTGTCTTAATGTGCCTGATGGTTTTGTTGTGGTTTTAAAATCTGATTTAAATCGTGCTTGCTGGGCGAAACTTCAATTATTCACTTTGAATTCTGCCAAAGCCCCAAAGATGATATTCAGGGCAGCTCTGGTAACAATAAGATTATGCTTTAAAGTGTGTGTGGAAGTTGTAGTTAGAGTCTTATTCGATCCATCTAATCATCATCATCCTCATCAATCATAATCATCATCATCACTGTAATAATGATTTTCATTATTATTCTAATCACCTGTGGGATCACTATCTGCAGCAGTCTAGTTATTATTATCTTTATCTTCTTCGTTCTCTTCCATTTCTTTTGCATCTTCCTCTCCCACCCTGTTCCTATTCCCAGCTCACAAATCCCTTTATTAAATCAAGTCCTGTGGCTCCTGGAAGCTGCAGTACAACCAAGGAGTGGCTAAACCCCCAAAGGTCACAAAACTCTGTCCATCCCTGTTCACTGCCTCCCTGATTGTTTGCCAGTGTGTATGTCTGTGTGTACATGTGCATGTACAGCTGCATGCAATCCATCTGAATTTCCCATGGCACCCACATACTACTTAGCCAGAGGGAAATGTTGTGTGCATTTATGCTTGTGCAGGAAGTGGTTATAAGCTCAGGCCTATAGCAGATTAAGGCTGCATGGTGCAATGGCTAGAGAAATGAGAGATACACAATCCTGCAACACTAAGATGCCACATGCCTGGGAGCCATGCTGAGTGGTGTGTATAGGAGTCTATCCTGACACGAGTATGTAAACATAATGTCTTTAAGGTGCCCCATTTCACATGTGCGGTCATTTCTCTTTCACCATCCACCCATACTTTTTGAAGGATGCTTCTTCCTTGTTTGTTTTCATCTTCCTTTTTTTTTATCCCTTGGCTCTTCTTTCTTCCTCTCTCCTTTCCCTTCCTTCCTTCCCTTCCTTCCTTTGCTTTTCATGTCTATTTCTTGCTCTCTTTCCTTTTCATCATTTTTTCTTTCAGCTTTCTGGCCTCAGGGTGGTGAGGGTGGTTGGTATCTTATTACTCTGTCTCATACTCTAGTTCATCCAGCCACACACACACACACACACACACACACACACACACACACACACACACACACACACACACACACACACACACACACACACAGAGTCCTGAGGCTTGAAGGCTGGTTGTCTTTGATTGAGACTAATGGTGAAATTACACAGACTGCTGTTCTAAACAATAGTCTTCACTCACACTTATCTGGAGCGATGGTACGAAAATTGGATGCTGGTGGGGGGTTGTGTTGCGATCAGTAGTGCCAACAGTTGCTGGGGGAAATTAGTGGGGAGGAAGGGGGATGAGATGCAGAACGTGTTCCCTCCAACTGTGGTGCATCTCTGAAATCAGGTCTTTCCTTTCTTGAGGTCATACATACATTTATTTCAGTTTGTGGGTTAATCAAAAGCAGTCTGGAGTCCCAGATTCTCTGAAATATCGTGTAAATACGGTGCAGTGGTTAGCTGTGTCACCGAGGTGTTTCCTGCCTCTCACCTCATCGAGCCGCTACAAAAAACTAAAACTCTTTCTTCATTTTTGAATATTTATTCAGAATTTAACCTTTTCAAACTCAGCTAATCTGCTTAACCAGGACTCTTTGTTCATGACTGATTTCATTGATTTGACTGACTCACCGAGACCTTAATCAACCCAACAGCTGTCAACAGATTTTGTATCAAATATTGTGGAATTCTGATTGGTGTTCTGAGTCATTCACGTCCCATTTATTCACTTTAATCAAGTGAATATAAATGCTTATCATTTAAAATGACTGAAACAGTTCAAGCTTAGCGGGAACGCGGGGCCACATCACTCAAAGTTAGAAGCTGAACGAGAAAATCGAATTCCTGGACCTTTAAAGTGCATCACTCCCTGGCGCAGGGCCATGGTGCTGAATTGCTGGTCCCCCTGCGAGCCGGAGTTCAAACTCAGATGCTCACACTGGGATATTCTGACTGTTCAGTAAATCCTGGTTCAAGAATAAAGGTGGCTGGGTTTTTGCACTCGTGGGCTCTGAGCTCTGTAGCTCCCTGCTAGAGGATCTGAAGCTCACAGAATCGGTAACATTTTTTAAATGACCTTTCAAAATCCATCTTAAAAAATGACACCCTTGGTTGCTTGTTGAAATGCCCAAAAGCAAATCTAATAACTTTATATTTGACCGAGCAGGCAAATACCGACTGTGAGTGCAAGGAAAGGAGTGACATACGTGCAAGACTGCTGTATGAGTCTTTGAGCAACAGTAAGCAGTGGTTTCTGCTTTGGTTTGGTCCGGGATAACTTTATCTTATTTTATGAACTTTTGCCTTCTCTGTGTATTGTTTTTACTTTCTTCTTGCAACACAAGAAATAAAGCACAGAATCCACAGAAGGCATTCTGCGCAGAAATACTTTATATACTGCATTTCATTTGATGCTTCAGTGGTCGAGGCCAGTCAAAATAAATTGGGTATACTGAAAATGTGACCTTCTCCCTCATGCAGGTAGTTTTTCTTCTGAAACTGAACTGAATTTCAAACATAGAGCTGACAGAGAACATTATAGTATTAGTAGTAGTACTTGTAGTAGTAATAAATTAAGTGTTTTGGCCATGTTCAACCAAGAGGAGGCACTGGGGAAGATGACAGAGAGATCAGCTTAGGTGAGAGCTGAATAACGTGGCCAGGTAGTTGGAGGTCTGCCGAGATGCTGCTGCCATGGATGGATGGATGGATGGATGTGTGTGTGTGTGTGTGTATGTATGTTCCTTAGGCTGTTTCTAGTGATAAACAAGAATGTGCACATCATAGCACAGAGGACATCATAATAAAGATGACTCAAGCATCTAAAGGTTATTTAACAGACACAATGTTTATTGTTATGGTTACATAATATTTGTAATTGTTGTTGTGGTGGTGGAAAGGACGAAACAGAGAACAAGAGAAAAACAGATATGTGAACATTTGCACCTGGCTCAGAGCCCTCTACACCTGTGCGTGTGTGTGTGTGTGTGTGTGTGTGTGTGTGTGTGTGTGTGTGTGTGTGTGTGTGTGTGTGTGTGTGTGTGTGTGTGTGTGTGTGATACAGTGCAGCAGGAGGGGATGTGATGCATCCAGTAGATGCTCTGAAACATTTTTAGTTTCCTACAAAGACTTCCCCTCTCTTCCTCTCAGTCCTTGTTTTGCTGTCATGATTTCACAGTCTTCGCTCTGTGTTTACTTACCAACTGGAAAGTACACACACACACACACACACACACACACACACACACACACACACACACACACTCCCAGTCTGCACTTCTCCCTCTGAGAGAAGGGCAAGGAGTAAACACACCAAGCACAATGCCTCTGTGTGTGCACAAGAGTGTGTGTGTGTGTGTGTGTGTGTGTGTGTGTGTGTGTGTGTGTGTGTGTGTGTGTGTGTGTGTGTGTGTGTGTGTGTGTTCGTTCAGTGGGTGGGCGATAGACAGATGAAAAAGAGAGGTGGCAAAAAGAGAAAGAGAGAGAGAGACATGTCAGGGAAAAGAAAGCATCACGGAGTGTGAAGACGGCAAGAACAATGATGCGGTTTGTGGTTATGTTTAACTATTTGTGTGTGTGTGTGTGTGTGTGTGTGTGTGTGCGCGTGCATGTTTGAGAGACAGTTTTTTCTTCCCAAGTAGGCATGTCAGTAAATACTGTTGTGTCCCTTTCCCTGACAGTCTCTCTTTTCTCCTTCTGTTTGACCACTTGTCTGACGTTCTTGTAAATTCTTTGTCAACTATAATTATGAAAACCTGAATGAACAATTAAGTCTTTTTATTAGAGCTACATTAGATTGAATTTTATTGTCACGGCACTGTGTACAAAAAGCATGTAACCATATCTGTACTGATATGGACCGGGTAATGTGTTAGGAATGAAAGGATGCTGCATCGTTTGATGGAAATGAAAATCATCAACCTACAGAGGCTGAATTCAAAGACAGCCCAAAAATCAAAGAGAAAAATGATGCAGCAGCTGAAATTTCATTGCAGCAACTCTAAATGGTCCACAGTAGTTTGTGTGCCCCCCCCCATCTGCTTGTATGCCTGACAACGTTGGGGCTCCTAATGAGATGACGGATGGTGTCCTGGAGCATCTCCTCCCAGATCTGGAACAGGGCATCACTGAGCTCCTGGACAGCCTGAGGTGCAACCTGGAGGTGTTAGATGGACTGAAACAAATGTCCCAGAGGTGTTCTGTTGGATTTAGGCCAGGCGAGCGTGGGGGCCAGTCAGTGGTATAAATTCCTTCATCCTCCAGGAACTGCCTACACTCACCACATGAGGCACTAGGAGGAACCCAGGACCCACTGCACCAGTGTGGGGTCTGACAGTGGGTCCAAGGATTTCATCCTGATACCTGATGGCAGTCAGGGTGTTGTTGCCTAGCCTGTCGAGGTCTATGTGTCCCTCCATGGATCTGCCTCCCAGACCATCACTGACCCACCACCAAACTGGTCATGCTGAACGATGTTACAGGCAGCATAACGTTCTCCACGGCTTCTCCAGACCCTTTCACATCTGTCACATGTTTTAATTGACATATCTCTATTTGAATTTTTCATTTCAAGCAGTTTGTCATGTTCTCTAGGATTGACTGAGACACTAGTTCTTGCTTAAAATTTGAATTTGCCTGAGATGACTATAACCATAGGCATATCCACTCTGGCTCTGTATGATGTCAGCAAAATGTATAAAAAATGTCAAATGGAACATTTAGAGCAGCCTGAATCCTGGAGCTTTGGTTCACTTGTACATCTAATCTTATTATTACCCTGCCCCTGGAGGTGGAACATGGTATTGCTAATGCTATGTTTGTTTGTTTGTTTGTTTGTTTGTTTGTTTGTTTGTTTGTTTGTTAACAATATTACAGCAAAATTACCAGTCCCGTTCATACCAAATTTGCATGAAAGATGGTCAGTGAACCCTAGATCACCTGTTTGACTCGATTATGGCAAAATTCAATGTCAACAGATTTTTTTGTTTTCTAAATGCCTATCTTTGGCCCTCTGGAGTCAACAGATGCGCCAGCACGTACAAATGACATCTTCAATTTAAGGTGACGTAGCAACAGGACGCATCCTTGGTGAGTCTGGTGAAAGTTGTGAGAGTGACGGGTTGAAAGAGAAACAACAATGTTGATAACGGGTTTTGAAATTTGAGAGTTTCAGCGTGTTTGTAGTGTGTAGTTAGTGTGTTTAGTGTGTTGTGTAGGCATGAACGAGGCAGATGCCACCATAAAGCCACCAAAGGCAGACTCAGATGTAAACGCTGTCTGCAGGTGTACAACAGGAGGAGGGACACACCTGGAAGTGTCAGGCATGTGATGGCGCCCTCTGTCTGTGGGGGACAGGAACTGTTTTTTGGAGTGGCACAAATAATTTGTATGTCAACTTATTGTGACACCTCATTGTTTTGTAAATAGTTGGACAAAAATGCCTGAGGCAAAAGTCAAAAATGGCCAATAATATTCTGGACCGGGTCAAGAACTAGAGCAAAACCGAATGCCATCTGGACCCAATTCAGATTCTGGATTTCCAGGTTCCTAGAATGGGAAACTCCATTTAACGCATATTTTTGACCGTATCTCAGCTGAAAACAGACACCACATCCTCATTTGTTGCACCTCACTGTTATCCATGGACATGTAACATTTAAGTGGGATATGATCCGGAAACGTGAATATATGACACAACTTTTGACTCTCTACCGGATCACTGAATTCCCCTTTTATCGCCCACCTGACAAATCGTGTATTTTCTCATTATAAGAGATAAAAAGTTTACAATAAAATGAAAATAGGAAATGCAGCCTTGCTATTGCTTTTGTCTTTTATATTTAGGATTTTGTATGCAGTATTTTTAATTAAGGTGACCAGACTGTTACTGCAGCTCATCTGCTTTTTCAGCACCATGGACAGAGACGCTTGCAGTCGTTAAAGATGCTCTTTGGAGTTTTCTAGTAAAACTCGTGTTTGTGTTGAGTTTCACATCGATTCTTGTGTTCTAACAAGCATTTCTCTATTTAAACATTTGGAAAACAAAAGTATTTTGCTTCATATATGGCATGGTACTGCCACTCACCGACCAGTGAACTGGTGTGACACCGTTAGTAGGACCCTGTATCATGAACCATGTGTACACAAACTCCCACCTGCACCCTTCTGGGCATGCCATATAAATAATTTACTATTACTGATTGAGCCAAACACATGCAGATTTAGTATTGCACTCATGTAACTTTGAGCAAGTCAGAGGTCATTCGGTTACGTGAATATATGACACAACTTTTGACTCTCTACCCAATCAATTAATTCTCCTTTTATCGCCCACCTGACAAATCGTGTATTTTCTCGTTATAAGAGATAAAACGTTTACAATAAAATTAAAATAGCCATAAAATGAATGTTATTTTAGTTCAACGTTTTAAGCCATGGACAATTATGGGCATGGACAACAGGACCTCAGTGATTCAGTGTTTGGAGAGCGACATGTTTGTGAGACGGACATCATTCACATCAGCTAAAACATCTGCTGGGGGCGGGGCTTGTTCTTCTTGTTGAAAAGTAAACACCCACATTATATACACTAAGACAGAAAATAAGGATAAGGATACCAATAACAAGAGGTATAACAATAACAATAAGTCCACTTTAGCTCGACCACACGTGTAGTTTTGTGACGTCAAAGAATCCAATAACAGTCATGCTATGTGAGACTTATGCTGCCACTACAGAAGAATGGCATTTCAGAGTATGTTATAGAACACTTTGAGACCATGTTTTAGGGATCAAGTGAGGAGCGTGTGGAATAAGATGTGTCAGTAACGAGCAAATAGGACATTCAGACTGAGCCACTGTTCAAACAGTTTCAAGAGATAGAGACGAGACACCGATCTCACAGTAGTGAGTCCATCTTTCCCTGGAAGGAGCAACAGTCAGACACCAGATATCTGTCTGTGCAAATATAGTGAATCATCAGAGTTTGTGCTTATGTCCTTCTGACTGCTGGAGTGATTTCAGCCATGATTTATGATGGCTGTATCATTACATGAAATCTTGCTTTAGTGCAGTTTTAATGTGAGTGTGTCTAACCAGGTCTTTGTTTTGAGGGTCCAGAGCTGACAGGGGTACACTCTTGTCACAATCGAATTGAAAATATATTAAAGTGCCTCGGGTGTCTCGCACAGCACTCCGCTCAACAGAGATATGCTGCACATCTCCCTGGGTAGACTGGATGCTAGACTCTGCGTGTGTGTGTTTGTGTGTTTGTGCATCCGTATGTCTTTGTTTAAAGAGTATGTTTGTGTGCATGCGTGTGTGTGTGTGTGTGTGTGTCTGTCTGCGTCTCCAGAGTTTTAAGTGCCTGTAAACCATCCTCAGTCTCAGTGGAATTGTAATGGGCTGTCAGTGGCTCAGCATCCCACGAGCTTTATGTGTGTATTATTATTATTTTCCTTCTGTGTATGAGAGTGACAGAGAAAGAAGGAGCCAAAGAGGGAGAGGGTTCTCTGTAGAGAAGTACCCAGACCACCCTGCAGAATGATCCTAATTGACAGTGATGGCCATTTCCTCGGGGACACAGCGAGAGGCTCAGTATATGTGTGATTGAGTGTACTGTGTGCTGATTTGTATGTGTTTGCACTTTGCAGCACCTCCATTGTTTAAGGCCTTCACTGTATACAGGTTGTCATATTGTGTACATGCTGAATTGCATGAACGGCATTTACAGTTTAAAATATTTTCAAGTATTCTTATAAATCAGTATCTTTAAGTGCCAAGTTACATAAGAAGCTCTATAGACTCCAATAAAGGTTTCTGATGAAGATGATTCAGAACTTTTATTCTTCCTATATAACTGCTTTATGATTTTCTTTTTTTTTAGTCTTTTGTAATTTAGTTGATAGATTAATATCATACCATCATAGCTTATCATAAGAAACTTGTGAGCATTTTTCTTTGATTGAGAAGTGAGAAAAATAACCCTGATGAGCATGTACTGGGACTGTCAGAGAAACGCACAACAGGGCTTAAAATAAAGCATCTTTGCTCATTTGCTCCCAATACCCGAGTTTATTTATAAGCACTTGCTTATATAAATGCATTTGATTCATTATTAAGACTTTGACTGAAAGCCAGTGTTCCAGTGGGACTGCCATGGTTCAGTTAAACCTAATTCTGACCTTAAAAGTGAAACAAAACTAGACCCTTAGAAAGCTGTTTGAAACAAAACAATATATTTATTTTTTAAATGTCCTAGCATGCACAAAGAAAAGCCAAACCTTAACCTGCTGTACTCAGCTGCAAAGCTGCAGGATTAGTTATCTGGACAAGGAGAGAGGGAGAGAGAAGAGAGAGCGGTTGTGATTGGAGAGAAATGACTGAGAGTAGATTACAAGCCACAGCAGGTGAAATGCTGTTCACACCACTTCTGTCTTTCATCATTAATTTGGTCGAGGTGAAATCAATGCTGCTGTTTGTTTTCACCTGTGGACTTTACTCTGTTCTTGGACTTTTAAAGTGTATGGGTACCTGTTCCAGGACAAAATGATTACAGTGTATTGTTGTGATGGCTCAGTGAGGAACTTCAAAATGTCCTGGGTTTGAGTCTTCATTAGTTGGCATCTGACTATCAAGAACAGCTCGTATAGAAAAAGCAAAGAGAAATGAATCATTTCTTCTGCATGAGCAAATCTTTTACATGGCAACAAGGAAAAAACTGACTATTAAAACTATTTATCTGCCCCAAAGTGGCCCTTTATTGTGTTTCTGACAGCAGATTTACAGATGCTAATCCCTTTAGCACCCTCCTCTTCACTCATGCAGGCTATCTTCTTAACTGCAGCAGTGATGCAGCAACATGATGTGTGGACTACGTTCACATTTACTGCCAATGCAATTTTTCTTTGTGTGTGTGTGTGTGTGTGTGTGTGTGTGTGTGTGTGTGTGTGTGTGCGTGCATGCGTGCGTGCGTGTGTGTGTGTCTTTAATGTTATTTTTTTTATCAGTTATATATGTTCCCTTCTTTATTCTGTCTGTAGTTAAATTTTGGTCTTCTTTGTCATATAGAGGTTGATAGAGATTTGATTTCTCGCCACCTGCATGAACTGTAAACGTTCCTCTTATTACAGAAGCTAATTGGAACTGTCACTCTGTGATTTCAGGTTTAATTTGTGCTTGAGAGCCTGATGTCTGTGCTTAATGTTGGGTTCAGAGCAGCCACATCAGTCAAACCACACATTTTTATGCCTGTTATCACTGAGGAATGTGCGTATCATGAAAATCCTGCAAGTTAGAAGTATGAGTGAGATTGATCAGCCAGATTAAATTTATCCTTGCTGTTGCTTTTGTCTTTTATATTTAGGATTTTGTATGCAGTATTTTTAATTAAGGTGACCAGACTGTTACTGCAGCTCATCTGCCTTTTCAGCACCATGGACAGAGACGCTTGCAGTCGTTAAAGATGCTCTTTGGAGTTTTCTAGTAAAACTCGTGTTTGTGTTGAGTTTCACATCGATTCTTGTGTTCTAACAAGCATTTCTCTATTTAAACATTTGGAAAACAAAAGTATTTTGCTGCATATATGGCATGGTACTGTCACTCACCGACCAGTGAACTGGTGTGACACCGTTAGTAGGACCCTGTATCATTAACCATGTGTACACAAACTCCCACATGTACCCTTCTGGGCATGCCCAAGATAAATAATTTACTATTACTGATTGAGCTAAACACATGCAGATTTAGTATTGCACTCATGTAACTTTGAGCAAGTCAGAGGTCATGAGGAGAGGTCAGGCTCATGAAGTGCTAATTTTAAATTGATTTTTTTTCTCCTGTCTTTTGGTACACAGCCCACGCTTTGCTTTGTCAGTACATGCTGGGACAGTCTGCAGCCAGATGGGCAAAAGAGTGAACAGAAAGAAAATTCAAATGAAATGTTCTTATAAATTATGCTTTTATTTGGAACTTGCAAAGTTAACTTTTGATTAAATACCGTACAACATGTCCAGGCTGCAGTGTAAGTCATAGAAACAAATCATATTTTATGTCCCTTTGTGGTTGGGCCAAGTCTTTGTCTTTTTTCTGGCACCTGTGCCTTCAGCTCAGCACTGGTTTCAAATTCTTTGGATTAAAAACACTGATATTAAAAAGGTGAATAAAAATACTTAATAAATGTGGGTTGTGAGCTGCCACTGCTCCTCCACAGCATCATATTATTTAAGTTATAAATATGACACTATTAATAAATAAGTGACATTCAAGTCTCAAGCTAATTCCCAGGTTAGAATAGGTTCATATAAATCCACAGATTAGTTTTTCTTTCTTAAAACAAAATTCAACTTTCTTACAATGATTTCTCCAGAATAAGAAATGAAGGACATCGTGGTCAATAAAAATGAGATGGACTCCTTCCATGTTAATCTAATCTGTCTTGTATGTGCATACCTTAATACTGACATGATCTCAAAGTGAAACCACAGATTTCCAAAAAAAAAAAAAAAAGATGTCAGAAGGTTTCAGCGTCTGACTGACAGGTAATCCTCCGAAGTGCAGTGCAGAACAGCAAAAAGCTCAAGAGCACAAGGCACTCAGCCAAAGTAATGATTCAGTGCATGAAGCAAGCAAGCCCATTGAAGAAAAGACATACAAATTATTAAAGTGCCTCTAGTTAAAATAGAATGTGTCACCAAATGAATGACTTGGCAAGTGATTAAAGATGAGCAACAGCTTCTAACCCAGATCAAAATAAACCGTAGTGGATGGTCACACATGGATTATTGATGTGCGCTCGTTCTTTAAATATGACTGCACAGAAACGCTTTATGAGTCGGGTTATTTGGGGTCATGACTTATAGAAGTTTGGTGAGGAAACCTGCATCGTTCAAACAGCAGTTTATGCAAAGCATTCTGTGAATAAGTTGTTGGCTTTGTATTTAAATGTATTGCGTTGTTGCGATCATAAATATGGATGAACTAGTTAGACTGTGCCTGTGTACACCAGCTGCTTTAATATACTTCGCTCTGTGTGTGCGCGCATGTGTGTGTGTTCGAGCGTGCTGGAGGGTGCCAGCTGTGCCAGCAGTTATAGTTTGCACTTGAGCTTTGTTGGATAAAACTGAACCCTGTTGCCCTCGCATCCACTTAAATGTACACAAAATCAGGCACATTCAAACAAACAAGCATTCCTTGGCAAAATACACACACAAACACACACACACACACACACACACACACACACACACACACACTGAGTGTTCCTCCATAATGACAGAAATTCATCGCCCACAGCGGCGTGTCGGTCTGACGACTTGCCATTTCACATCACTCTGCAGAGATGAGTGGGACACAAACATAAAATTGCTCCAAACCATGCAGATGGAGAGGCAGACAGACCCACTGACATGGATGTAGATGTTTATAATAAAACAAGTTTCATGATTTGAGTGATGCTGATGCTGTGACACAGCACATCTATTCTAGGCAGATACTGTGGGAATGGAGACATAGATCCCTGTAGCCTCTGTGAGGATGTCAAAGCTGGAGGCAAAA
Organism: Archocentrus centrarchus; assembly: GCF_007364275.1. Lineage (NCBI taxonomy): Eukaryota > Metazoa > Chordata > Actinopteri > Cichliformes > Cichlidae > Archocentrus > Archocentrus centrarchus. The sequence goes on from NC_044348.1 coordinate 34,496,401, forward strand.
GCAGGATCATAGCATGCTGAAGATAGGAGTCAGCATCAGTAAAAAAAAAAAAAGGATACTAAATACTGAGGGCGTTTTACCCTGTCAGCACCAGTCACATTGTAAATTCACAGCACGCTGTCTCTGTTTGGCTTGAGGCTGCTAAATAAGCCCCCTTCTTTAGTGCCGGTTAGCCTGGGGTTAAGTGGGTTAAATTCTAAAATAGTCTTAACTCTGCAAGGTAGCTAATCTTGGATCACAGCAGGGTGAGCAAAGCTGAAGTGGACTTGAGTCTCAGTTATCCACTTTCAGATGTGCCAGGTAGACACAATAGTCAAGTGCTTTAATCTCCGTCAGCGCTGGACTGAACATTTTTTGAGAAGTGGCGCTGTGAGATGCGCCTCCATCCAACACTCGGTGAGCGATGAGCAATAAAATCCACTCCGAGCCAAAACGGACTAATGAGTGTAAACAAAGATTGACCTTCTTCAAGCACTGAGACATCTGATATGGCGGGTTAATTGGATATATAACCTGCTTCTAGAAACATCATTAATCTATTCCCTGAAAATTTCCCACTCATAAGAATAATTTTTTCTCATTTCATCTCACTGCTCTACTAAAATTACATCTTTTTGTACATAAACATACAGTATGGATTGTATCGTATTTGTAGTTGTTACTTTTTTTAAAAAGGTTCATAATAAAAATTCAATTCAATTTAATTTATGAAGTGCAAATTCAACAGTCATCTGAAGGTTCTGTATATTGTGAGATAAGGACTCTGAGATAACCCCGAGGATCCCCCCCCCCCCCCCCCCCCCCCCAAGCAGCACTTTGCGTTTAACTGGAGGAGACCTTAGGCAGAACAAGGCTCAGGAGGACCAGCCATCTGCTGCAACCAGTTGGGGGGAGAAAAGAAAGAGAGACAAACAATCAGAACAAAACACACAGTAAGGAGCAGACAAAAGGAACCACAAAGGATGCAGTGCATTGTGGGAAGTATTTCAGCCGCCTGAGCCTATATGAGGATAACTGGGGGTGGGGGGGTCAGGGTCACCAGACCCAGCCCAACTATAAGCTTGATCAAAAAGAAAAGCTTTAAACCTGATACCTGATCTTAGAGAGCGCGTCTGTCTCCAGAATCCAAGCTGGGAGCTGGTGACTGATAGCTGAAGACTCCGCCTCCCACTGTACCTCCGGACACGCTGGGAACCACAAACAGTTAATAAATGACTGCTTGTTGGGGAAAATGTCCTGAAGTCATAAATCAGTCAGATTCTCATTACAGTGTCTTTATCTTACTCCAGAGCTGATCCAGGGGTTTAGTTTCAGATATGCATTATGAATCATCTTTCAATAGAATCAGCATAAGAACGTCCTGCAGTGTGTAAGTGAAACATTTCATATTTATATTTTTTCCCTGATAATGTTAAAGTTTGTTTTTGAAACACTGCATGACTACTTAGCCAGTGTCGCCTTTTTAAAGGCATAAAGAATAATGACTGTTGTTGCAGTTATGTTGTATTCGGTTATTCAACATAATATATACGGTGTTATGATGTTCATCTGCACTGCATGCAGTTTAGATGCCACTCAGAAGCAGAGAAAGTCGATTGTTACAGACTCAGATGAACATGGAAAACTCTTCAGGTGCCTCATCAAATATTCTCTTAGCAGATGTGTTGTAGTTTGCTTTAATTGTGATAAATAATCTTTATTGATGATTGATGAGGGCTAATTTAATTTTTTTTGGGGGGGGGGGTTAGTATTGTGTGTTGCTCATTGAGATGTTCAGTGAGAGGTTGGATCTCATGCAGTGAACTGTCTAACGGTGCTTACTGTGGTGTAGCGGGTGATGTGCTCCCCTCTGACTGATACAGTCAGCACAGGGCCCCAAGGCCTCGGGGTAGATTAGGATGACCTACAAACACTGGAAGTTGTTGCTGAAACACGCACAAACATGGCAAACACACACTCGGTAACCTCAGAGTCCCGATTAGCGTCAGTGTTGGAGTAATGAGAACAGGGCTTTGTGAAAAAATAAATAATTAAAATGTGCCTCTAATTAGTGACAAGGATATGCTTGGAAATCATGGTTAGAGAGGATTATATTCTCATATACCTTCACCCCGAACGGCGAGAGAGAAGAAGAAAAGGGATAATGAGCTAGAACTACTTGTGATATATGTGACCTCATAACTCATTAGCTGGATGATGGGTAAAAAAAGAAGTGCATGAATTTCCAGGATTATTTAACCCTCTGTAGCAGGGTGCTGCCCTCAGGCAGCAAACCACATTTTTGGTTAGTACGTTGTCCCTTCAATTTTTTTATTATTTAGTGACACCAGACACATCACTGTCGAGTAACACAAAGAGTAGAAGAGGGCTTGACCTTTGACCCTGGGGGTGGAGCAATTCTTTCACATGAGACACAGCACCAGCTGCTGCTAAGACTGACAGCTGAGATCACTATTAAATAATAACTGTTGAAAATATGAATATGTGAAGAGGTATATTTGGGAGATTAAAGGCAGATTTTTATTTCATTTATTTACTAAAACAGCATTTTTTGGTTTGTTGCCTCAGGGCAGTGTTGTACAGTTAGACCACTTTTCTTGGGGTGATGACGGTGAAGCGGTGTCCTTGGGCCTGCGTTTAGGTTTTCAGGTGCTTCGCTGCTCCAAAACACTTGATTCAAACCTCTGTTTTCTGTTATCCAGCAGCTGCAGCATTACCTGATTCATGTTGGGGCCAGGATTGGGATCACAGGGAGGAGCTCTGCGTTAACATTTTGAGACCGTTGCATGGAAGCAGCACGGTGGCATGGTGGTTGAGCACTGTTCCCTCACAGCTACAAGGTCGGGGTTTGAATCCCGCCTTGGAGGAGTTTGCATGTTCTCCCCGTGTCTGTGTGGGTTTCTTCTCACAGTCCAGAGACATGCAGTTAGTGGGGTTAGGTTAATTGGTGATTCTAAATTGCCCATAGGTGTGAGTGGTTGTCTGTCTCTTTGTGTTAGCCCTGCGACAGCCTTGTGGCCTGTACAGGGTGTACCTTCTTGTCCTATGACAGCTGGTATAGGCCCCCAGGATAAGTAGAAGAAAATGGATGTATGAGTGCTGGAATATAGAAATAGGCAAATCATGCAGTAATATGAACTTGTCCTAACTCTCAGAATATGGGCACAATAACTTTTTATGGGAGCGAAAATGTGATCGGATGGTTTGGGTCGTTCCCTCAGTGACGACAGTGACGAGATGATTAATATACAGTATCAACTGGGACCTCCAAGTTCCCAAAAAGAAGGGTGGAATATTCCCCCCCCACAAAAAAATACAATTCACGCTGTAGAGGGCAAGTTTTCTGGACGAGATTCTTCGGCAGCACATGAGATTTAAATAGTTTTTCACACTTGAACTGTGGACAGTGTCTGGAGGATCAGGTCTGCGCTCACACGTGGCACACAGATTCTCTCAGATATGTTCTCAATATTATAAATAGAGAAGAAGCAGAAGACAGGACACATGACGCCCACTCGCTCGCTGTGAATTCTCTGGATACCACGGGGTCAGTCAGACATTACACAGACTTTGTACTAAGGAGCTGGCAGGGAAAAAAGTTTAATGTCCAATGTAACTGATGTGGTCATTCATATACGGCTCTGCTGGGTAATGGTCTTATTTGTTTAGGGCTGCAGTGCATGTGTGAAGCTGGCTTCAGATTTCACTCCCACTCGCTGAGATGCTGCTAAGAGACCTTAACAAAGCCGATAAAATCCTGGCGTCTGGTACGGTCACCTCTTTGTGAGGAGGGAGATGACACTTTGAAGCCTGCAGCAACAAAATTCACCAACAACGTGCTTTTTTTTTACTTCTAAAGTTATTTTGTCATTTGTTTGTTCTCGCACTGTTCCAGCTGAAATAAGACAGAATAAAAGGAGCAGATCACTTGAAAGGATGCTCAGACATGCTGTTGGATCATTTTGGCGCCAGCTGACTGGATTGGACCCAAATTGCAGAATAGAGGGACAAACTTTTCAAACTGGAGGCGCAGCTAAAATTAAAATAAAGGAAGCATATTCTTGTTTGTTGCTAGGTGCTGAGGACAGAAGCACACAGAGGTAAATTAGTTTTATTTCTCTTTATGAAATCATTGCAAGATAAAAATGTACAGTTATGTGTGAACCTCGTTTATTTTCCTCAGTAAATTAACCAATGAATAAATATTTCATTCAGTTTGTACAGTGCTGCATGTGCAAGAACATTTCCTTGATTTGAGTCTTGCCCCCTCAGTGAAGCAGCGTAATTAATACAGCTAGAAATTGAACTATATAGAAATGGTGCTTCACTGATAATGAATACCTCCCACTTTCCCACATTTCAAGTGTTGAAGGTGTGCTGATTTGTCTACACAGCTCAAGCATCTTTAGGTCTGCTGCCAATGTGTGGGTTTGCCCCCCCTCTCATTCACTCAAAAATAGAAAAGGAAGGTGAGGGAGAGAAAGGAGATGTGGTGTGTTCCAAGTCAATTTCTCCTTCCTCAGATTGACTTCAAAGCAACACGACTAATCCTCTCACGCTTGCTCGTTAATAATCCGTTTAATAATCCGTTTAGGAGCTTTTCATGCTGTGCTGTTTGTTGGCATTATGGGGCCGTATAAAGTGAGGAGAGGAGTCGTGGCGTTTCACTCAGAGGTGCTCTCTCCACCCGCAGCTCCGCTCCGCTTAATGACACAGTTTTCGTTTATTTAACTGCGAATGTGCACAGCACAGCACAGCACGGGGCCGCAGCTAAGCTATATATGACTGACTTATACCTGCAGTCGCCGGGCAGGAAGATGTTCAAATCAGTGCAGCAAAGTTAGTACAAGCAGCAAAATTTACAGTGGTTTTATTTAAAGGCTGAGATAACTGATCACATGGTGACGCTGTAACTGTAGCTTAACCAGTCTTTCTTAGCAAGGTGCAGCCATTGACTGCATGAATGTATCAGCATCATCAGTGCTAACATACGGATGAAATCCCAGAATTTCACTCACCAAGACTGGAGAATACATTCTGGATGGGCTGTCTGAAGTACAATCAACCACGTAGCCCATATTATTTCTCACATAATTACTTGAAAATGTTTCAAAGGGCACCAAAACCTTGGATGTGAAGTCCCACTTAGTGACTTCGATTATTGAAGCCAAGCAGAGATCTCAGAGTAACAGTGGTGTAAAAAAAAGGGTATTTTAACATGATGGGATTAGCTCACCTTTAGAGGAGCAAGTGACCACAGGAAATGCTGTTTTTGGCACTTTGATATTGTTAATATAAGTCGTGCATGTTTCATTTGTAGTGGTAAGTTATAGTAAGATAGCAAATGACACTTTGTAACAACTTTGTAATAACTTGTGAAAATGACGGTAAACATTGCGATGAAATGAAAGTTAATAGAAAGATGGGTTTCAGACTTAAAGCTCCTTCATCCCTCCAGCCTCCAAATCTGAATTTTGGGTGCAGCTAACTTGGAGCACATGGCTTGTTACTTCCGTTCAGCAGGGTGGAACGACCACAGCTGACTGAGATGACACGTAGTAGGCAGAGGATGCTGCCTGCTGGTGAAACGGATCAGGTTGAGTATAACTGATGGCCTTTTACTGGGCTCGTGTAATTCGAAACAGGGTCCCTGGTCTCGCTATCACTGTCTCTGCACACACATTGAATAATGGAGGTGGTGCGAGACTATGGACCATTCACATCAATTAATAATAAGGCACATATCTGCAAATATCCTCACAGAACTCCCTAAAACCCCAATAACTTTTAGTCTTGCTTTAAGGTCAGAGGTAGGACGTGATTTATTTTAAAAAAAACATGAAGGTATGCAACATGTTTTAAATGCTCATGATTTGATTGGAATCACAGAGACAGCCCAGGGAAAGCTGATGTGTCGCCTTTTTTGAACACACACACGAATAAATCCACATTCATTTGCTCTCTGGTCTTTTCTCACTCGAGCTGTCTCCCAGCTTTTCTTCCTTTTCCTGCTATTCTTTCCTCTGCTCTCTCTCCATGTATTTCTCTCACAGATGGAACTAAGCCAGCCTCAAGGTTTTGGACTGGAGTCCATATTTTCATAGAGTACGCTTTCAACTGCCATTCCCAGTGAGCCCAAACAAGTGGGTTGCCAGATCCATCATGGTTTTATCTCTCATTATCTGTGAGACTCCCGGCTCCCTCCGCTAGCCTTCTGCAACTGCTGGAACTGAGTGTAGATGAGAGATGAAACGATTAACTCCCATTTTCTGTAATCAGCAGAGAGAACTTGACAGGAGAACCAGCGCAGAAGACAGAGAATATGGAAATATGTAGCTCGTCCTTCCAATTTCTGTTCTCTCGCTTTGCCCAAAGACCCAAAAACAAAAAGTCTACAGCCACACATGGTGAACCAGAAAGACAGATGGAAGGATATAATGTCTGTGTAACCCGTGGCTATCACACGTCTTCTGTTGCCATTTTAATTGGAATTCACATGATCCATGCAGCAGCTTGATTTCCACTCCTAATTTATAGAGAAAACCACAAAATTGTCTCGAGACAAACTGGAGTTGCAAATGTGGGTTCATTAATAGATTAGTTGGCACCTACTGATAATAAATTAATAATTTTTGTGTTTTTTTTTTTTTTACAGTTCATGTGTAATTAATTGGAACCCTTTGGAGTCTGAGTGGCTCTTTCAGATCCCCGTGTGAGATTATAACAAGCATTTCATGGTTTCTGTGATTGTATTGGCTGAGAGATTAATTGATAAATCAAGAAACTGATCATCACCTGGCAGGTATAATAGTTATTTGTTGGTATAGGAAGAACTTATCTGTGGAAAAATGAATAATAATTGTTTTAATTTGTTTTAATTTAATATTAATCTGCCTCAACAGCTAACAAATTAATCAGGCTGCATGCTTGAAGGCTAGACCAGAGATTATACAGATGAGCCCATTCCTCTCTGCAGTACATGATTACAGGATATGTGGGGTGGGGTGGGGGGGCACTGTGTATTACCTGTGAAATTAATAAATTACGCTGCTTAATGACTGAATGGGTTATTCTAGTGAAGCTCGTCAGATCGCCCCCAAATTTTAATTCTTGTGTTTAAAGCAGGTGTAACACATTTGATAGCATCAAACGTGTTAGACCTGCGGTAAAACATAAAAACATAAATTGGAAGCTTATTTTACTTTGACATTTAAAAGTTAATATCATATATAAAAGTATATATAAGAATATAAGTAATATATAAAAGTTAAAAGTTGGACAAAAGGTAACATTAAATCTTTGGCTGGGTGGAAAAATCAGACTAAGTGCAGCATCGTCTCAGTGAAGAACTCATAAAGTAGCCTGACACTCGTCTCCACCCACTCCACCCTGGCTGCAAGCTCTTCTCCCCCCCCTCTAGTGCCCTGTCCACTGCTTTCAGTGGTTGACCCCAGGAAGTAAAAATCATCCACCTTAACTGCCTCTCCTCCATCTTCACTGTTCCACCTGTCTCCCTCTCATTCACACACATGTATTCTGTCACCTGACTTTCATCCCTCTGTTCTCCAGAGCATACCACCACCTCTCCAGCTTCTCTTCCACCTGCTCTCACTACAGATCAGTTATTAAAAACATACAACAGTGCTGTCAGTGTTTTAATCTTTTGTTTTTCCCTCTAAATGTTCAAACTTCATAGGTTTCATAAATCAGCTTTATATGCGTATGGCACCGCCCCACTAGCTGCCCTGGTAATGGAAATCAGACATGCCAAATATTCCAAGCTAAACAGTCCAGAAACAAAGAAAAGCTGCGCCTTTGAATAAAAAAGGAGGAGGAAAGGAAACATTTGGACCAGGACGTTCATCACCTGCAAAGAGAATAGCAAGCTAAGCTAAGCTAAGCAGCCAGCAGCTAATGGTAACTGTAGAGCACACAGGACTTTTTGCTTGTTTGTTGCCTGCTTTGCTGCACGTGCTGTAGATATCTCATGTGTGTGTGTATGTTTTGGTTTATGGGGTTGTTATGTGTGGGCTTCATAGAGAGGGCTAGATTGATGTTTGTGATATGCAGCAACCACTGCACTTAATATATTTACAGCGATGCTGTGAGTGCTGTGCAACTCAATTTGCTGTAACCACACAGCAATAATGAACATAATTAATGAATCTAAATAATTACAAGTATGTATCAAAACAAAGTGGTGAACATCAGTGTAGCTCAGTGAATCTAAAACTTTACATATCACAGTTTCACACACGAGAGCTGCATCTGTACAGTTACATAAATGTGAAAATGTACCATCTCTAATTCTTTATGAACATAAGCGTTCAGCAAAAAAAACTGTCTGTGTCTGTTTTCTGCTGTTGTGCATGGATCCAAGGCAAGCCTGTTTAATGAAATGATTGATTTAGTGACAGCTGGGACGTGGATTTGTGTTGAGTGATGGTGAGCAGAGGACATGTATTGTCTTTGACTGAAGTTCTGCAGGAGGGCCAGGCTATATTAAAATCTTGTGTGCTGAAATAGGAGTACATGAGATATAAATTAAGTCGCTTAGGGGCTTGAAAACTCATTTGCTGACTTTATTGTGTGTCTTCAAGGGAAATGATAGATTAGGTTGATGACAGCAGTTGATTCTCCCATTCAATCACTTAGTAAAGTGTGGGGCCACCACATGCTGCCAGAGCTGTGTCAGTGACACTTGGCAGTGACTCTACAGGCCTCTGAAGCTTGACTGGGGGTCAAGGTTAATTCTTTAAATTAAATTTAAATATGTGCTCATTTTGACTTTGTTACCATCAACACATAAGTTAAAAAGTTAAGAACAAAAACATTTTATAGCTAATTATGTTAATTATTAAGGTCACGAGGTATAAAAGAGTATCACATAGAATTTGAAGTTTCCAGAAGTGAAGCAGAGTTCGTGGTGTTTGCATAGTTATTAAATATGCAGTTTGAAGGATTATGGGTATGCAAATTACCCAAGATGTGCGTGCGTGCAGTCCAGCAGGAAGGGGAAGGGAAGTAATGTGGAAGAAAATAAGGCACAGGCTCCGTGCAGGACCAGCGCACTATGATGGGGACCAGCGCGGTGTTACTTTTAAGCAGTCTACACGGAACTTTGGAAACTGTCCTCAAGCTGTTGTTGCTGTTTACTGTCACCAGGGGGCAGTGTGTGGGCTACGCTTCATGTTTGTGCTGTTGTTGGTCCTTTAGCTGTGCTCATAGAAAGATGGGCGTAGCTATTCTGACATCACCAGCTGGTGTTGTGAAGCCTCAAGAAGAGCATTTCTGCTGTCACCTTGATTTTTGAAACTAAGATGTTGTGAGCGAGAGGCGGATCAGACTGTGGAACATCACACTCATTGGCTAACAACTTGTCAATCACGAGTCATTAGACAGTGCGCATACCCCTGGTAATCCTCCTTTCTGAAACACAGAATGATCAAATTTACACCAAAGCCTTTTATGATTTATTACATGTGGTTCAGAACAAGTGACTGAGCCCAAGAACACATCGGGATAGTTTTTACAGAGAGCCCTTTTCCCATACATTTCTATGGGGCCGGAAGTCTTCTGGCTGCCACAAGTATCGCCCCCTGGTGGCCATAAAAAAGAACACAGGTTTAAGGCACTTACATGTTGGATTCACATTTCAGACCAGGAAGCTGCGTCCATCTGTCATACTGTCCGTGCCTGTTACAAATCAGCAGAGGTGGGAAGTAACGAAGTACAAATACTTCGTTACTGTACTTAAGTAGATTTTTCAGGTATCTGTACTTTACTTAAGTATTTATTTTTCTGACTACTTTTTACTTTTACTCCCTACATTTTTACACAAGTATCTGTACTTTCTACTTCTTACATTTTCAAACAGACTCGTTACTTTTTAACACGTCAGAGAGAAGTTTGCATTTCCGGTCAGTGCGCCGTCAAACATCAACCGATCTGAGCCTAAACGGAGGAATAATAACACATTAGAGACAATCGTACTGGCGTATCCTCCATCATCGGGGCTGATCTCGTACACAGGGATTAAATACACAAACCCATATAATTAATGTCTCATTTATAGCCCTATAATCAGGGGTCACAGCGGGCCGGACCGAGTCCGTAAGTTGCGCTGCGGCACATAAACAGCTTAGCTAGCGCTACTGAAGAGGAGCGAGCATGAAGGGAGTAACGTGTGGCAGGTAAATGCAACGTTTCTAAATGCTCAACAAATATCAGCAAACACACAAAGTGTGTGCAGTTTGTTACACAGCTAGCTAAAAGAAGAGCTGCTGTATTTCAGGGAGAGCAAAGAGAGAGAAGTTCACTCAGAGATGGAGAAAGAGGACAGGAGAGGAAGAAGAGAGGCTAGATTTAAAGGTAAGGACTGGAAAATAAACTGAAGTATGCTGACTTTGTTTAATTCAAAGATTCTATGAAAATACTGCAGTTTAGGTTAGCTTGTTGTACTGTATTTACAGTAAAGCTCTGTGTTGGACTGGAGCACAGTGTTTGTGTTCATGGTCAGAGTTACAGGTTACATCAGTGCAGCAGAGATGAGTTTGAATCAAAGCTGCTGATGCAGAGATTCATTCACTGAATCCAACATTTCTACAGCCTGTATGCTGTCAGTGTAGGGGATGGAGATCAGCTCAGATAGCTGTGAAATACTGGGTTACATCTTTGTGAGTTCACTTCATCCACACAGAGCAGTAAACCTCAGAGCAGCAGCAGCCGGTCAGCTGATCACAGCCTGCACACCAACATCATTTACTGCAGCTACAATAGAAAGCTGTGATTCTTCTCCCCATGCAGAGCCACTACAGCTGATCTTAGGGTTCCTCCACCTTCTGAATCCCACTGTAACCCCTGAGTATCCTCATGTTGGTGTTTAGGTGGAGGCACAGTCACCCTCTACTATGGAGGACACAGAGAACAGAGCTGTGCTTAAATTCCCTTTCACAGTTTGTGTCCTACATAACAGATTCAAGCTGAGCGCATTCATTAGGATTAAAATTTAGATTGGAATAACGTTTGTATTCTCATGTAATATTATTTTATATTATTACAATAATATATAACGAGGTTCGGTTAGTTTTACACAAAAATAGCAGGTAGAAACATCCTCCAAAGAGCTACTTTTACTTTCTTACTTTGAGTACATTTCAGAGCCTGTACTTTTTTACTTTTACTTAAATAGAGAAGTTGAACCAGTACTTTGACTTTTACTAAAGTATTTTTTAACATAAGTACTTGTACTTCTACTTAAGTACAGAATGTCAGTACTTTTGCCACCTCTGCAAATCAGTACCTGTTATCCATGAACTACTCCTACATATGTTTGTGTAGTCAAAGAAAAGTTCTTCTTGCTTTCCATTTTAACTGTTTTAAAAGAAGAACTCCTCCATTTACTGCAGTTAGAAAGTAACTTTAACCTAAAGTTCACCTCTGAAAATTTATGGCAAAAGTTTTAATTCTAGTGTTTTTGTAAAAATGTTTCCATTCATGCAAATAATAAGAATAATAATTTTTAAGAAAATGTACAAACCAGAAAGCAAAACTTTGGTTAAGCAAGGTTTGGGGTAAGGCAAAGAGACTGCTTTGGTTTGAGGCTGGGGTTAAGATTTTCCCCGTCAGTTGACATTTTGCTGTTAGCAGAAATAAGTGGGGTAACGTGAGGCCTGAGCTCTGCGTTTGGGACCAACGGCAACTGCATCAGCCAGCTTTCCTCTGAGCACTTGGCTCCGTCTGCACAGCTGCTGCTTAAACCTTTACTGAATAAATACAGTCACTTTGGTATCAGTCTGTGTTTTTGCACTAAATGGAGAAGCAAAGTTAAAGAAAGAGAAGGCTGTAATACTTTCTGAATCCCAGCACACCTTAACAGGACTTAATAAAGCCAAAGATCATAGAGATTACCTCAGGTGAAATGTAAATTGAGCTCTGACCCCGACACACATGCACACACAGAGTGTTTTGGCTTGAAGTTGTCCTTGCCCTTAGTTAATTTAAGGATTTAGTAGGCTAATTAGTAGATTATTAAATAGGGGACACATGGTCTTCCTACTGTGCTCTGAGGTTTGCGTCACCTCAGTTATCAAGACTAATCCCTTCTAACTGGAGCAATAGAGAGGAGGTTGTAAACAATAGCTGGTATCACAGTTGTTAAGACAGCCTTGGATCCAGATAGTAAGTAGAGTAATCTCAGGAAGGGATTGACCAATTATTGGCTTTGGAAGGATCACTCTAAGCTTGTGTACTTAATGGAAAATTCATTGAAACCACCCTTTGAACCCTTTAACTGACTTAATTTGATTTATGGTTTGTTATGGAAATGCTGTGAGAAAAGCTTTTCACTTGTGCGTGATTAACCTTTCAGGTGTGGAAAATATAAATGCACTGATTATGAGAGAACCTGGTATGAAGTTGCTGCAGGTACGGGTTTCATTTCTGAAGTTTGCACTGAGTTTTCTTCATGTCACCTTTTAAGTTTCCTCTCCTTTCCAGATAAGGAAACAGTGATGTTCTGTACTATCTGTCAAACTAGATAATGAGCAGCCAGGCTGGCCTTGAGGGCTCTTCAGAGGCAGAAGGCTCGGCCAGCTTATTCCACCCCATAAAGGCTCTGCTGAGCATTTCAGACCTCTCCAAAGTTGTGCAAGAACTCACCAAACAAATGGACTTACAGAAAAAAAAAAAAACAGTTTGGACCTGGATTTTGGTGGCTACAAAGGAGCCATTTAAAAACATGCTGGTGTCACCTTATGCATGTTCATCACTCCCCACAGGGCAAAAAGATAACGAAGGCCATAAATCTGATATAAGAATCAGCGTATAATGATATTTAGTTTGCAGTTTGTGTTGTACCTCGATTTTCCTAGTTACCAAATGACTCTGCCCGTTCATTGTTTTCATAAGTAAACAGGAGGCATCCTTCAGTTTAGGAGCAGCTGATTTTTACTAAGCTCTGTTTGAGGCTCCAGAAATTCTTGAGGAACATATTTGGGTCTTTAAAAGCTAAATACTTCAATGTGTCTCAGTTTGTTCGGTCTTTTTGTTTTTTTTTTTTCAGATTTTTGTCCCTGAGCACGAAGCGTGGAGCAGGTTTGTCAGAATTTTTCCATCAGGCGTCTCCTGGATACATGTTGCTGATAAGATCAATGAGACTAAAACTAATCAGAACGGTTATTGGCCATAAAACTAAAGATGCTAAAGTGCTCCACATTAAGGGAATCGACAGAGTTTGGGTTGTAACTGGTGATTGATTGCCAGCAAAATATTTTTTAAAATAATTTTTGACTGACGTAAATATGAAAATTGACTGTGATATTGATTCCAGTTGGCATTGCCCAGCATTAGATAATAGCATCAGTTTTCAAATTAGCTGTTGCACTTCTCTGAACGTGCACTCGCTCGAAGTGTTCGTGCGAGCTCGTGTGTATTTGTTTGAGCTCAGTATTGGCAAAGTGAGGATTTTCAATTATGAGTGGCTTTGCTGGAAGAATAAACAGTGAAACTATTGGCTAACCATTCATATCATTTGCAATTAGTGTAAGAACTAAAGCGTGATTTTCCTCCCTGTCCCGCGCTCCGTCTCTCATCCCGGGGTTTAATTGGCGTTTTTGTGAAAAAATGTGAAAAAGTCACTAAGACGGCAACAGCTTTCCATTCAAAGAGATTATGGATGGAACAGTTACCAGTGAGAGCAAATAGCCTTTTGTAATCCTCGGAGGACATTTAATTAACTGGCCTTCCTTTCAGTTTTTTCCCTTTCTCTGTCTTGCTTTCTTAGACCCTCTCAATCTCTTTCTCACTCTTTTTCTTGCCTATTTTTTTTTTTGTCTCACTCCATTTGTCTGCTTTGTTTTGAAGATGTGAGGGCAGCACACACAGACACACACACAAACACACACACGCACACACACAGGTATACCAAAACTCTTTTCTTCAGTGGCAGGAAGACTGAAGCAGTTAGTTCTGCATGTTAGCACTAAATGAGAGAAAGTGAGAGAGAGAGGAGGGGCTGAACTCCACATTATGCTCTCAGTTCTGTCAGCATAACGTGGAGCAGGAGGGGATACAGAGAAAATGAGGTAGCAGAGTTAGAAAGGTGCCGACTGAGGTCACTGAGGGAGCGCGGCAGAGAGAGGAGGGCCCTCTTTCTGATTCTAAATATGTGCCTTCATATTTATACTGACCTCTTCAAGCTCCATGCTTTCGTGATGTAACATATTTACATATAGACTTAAACAGATTAATCAGTTGCATCATATTCTGTGTACCACATCTACTTAAAAAAGCCTCTCTAGCTGGCGCTGCTCCTTGGCACTTTAAGGCATCGAATGACTCATAACTGTTCTTGTTTCTCGGAGAGATTCGAGGCTTTTGGACACATTTTATTGTGACAGTTTGCTTCCCATGATGTACTGTGTATCCTCGATAAGTCGATGTGCCGAAGATGTGTACTTTGCAGTGAATTGGTGTAATTTTTTCATATAATTGACTTCGTAATGCACCCTGCTGCAGAGCAATTTCCCAGCTGAAATTTTAGAAGTGTCCCAAGCTGATCCCGAGGATGTGCGCTGAGGCTGATCAAGGCATATTTCGGTGATCAGGGCAGGCTCCAATAAAGCAGACCTTAATCTGATCCCTGCTTCATTGTATTTTGCAGCATGTTTTCCACCTCTGCCTGCTAGTCTTCCTGCTCTGTATCTAAATAATAGCCCGATTCTACACTGCAGGCATTTTACTTGGAGAGTGAAAATTGTGGTGTGAATCTGAAAAATTATTTTCTCACAGTACCCACATTCACTTGGCATCCTTTCCACCAGATCAGGAAGTAGGAAAACCTGCCTGCTCATTAGCCTGTTACAGCCCGGTGTTTTTACATGGAGAGCCACTCGGTCTCTGTGGCAGTGGCGAGCATTGGAGCGGGGTTGTAAAGGAGTCTGTTTCTGCTCAAATGAATGTATGTCCATCTCTGAGAATGCTGCATCATCTGCTTCCAACAAAAATAAGACTGATTAAAATAAGCTACAGTGTTTTCCGATTTCATTTGTTTCATTTGTGCCAGAATCTGTCAGAACAGGATGAGGAACCTCCAGGATGGAGTCCAAAGATGTGAATATTTAGAGGGATGTTTAATGTCATTCTTTTATTTCCTGTTGAAGTTACTTGTAAATTCATCATTTGCCTATTTTGAAAAGAACCCAGTGGAACTGTGATACTGCATGAGGACATCAGTCAGAGACAGAAGTATGTGAGGCTAATGCAGGACATGTGAGGACAGTGAGACAGTGGTGAGGTGTGCGGTGTGAGTGGCAAATGGGTTTAAGGTGGGGGTGGGATTACATCAGGGATCTGCTCTGAGCCCCTTCTTGTTTGCAGTGGTGATGGACTGGCTGACAGATGAGGTCAGGCAGGAGTCTCTGTGGACTCTGATGTTTGCAGATGACAGTGTGAGCTGTAGTGAGAGCAGGGAGCAGGTGGAGGTATGCTCTGGAGAACAGAGGGGTGAAAGTCAGGTGACAGAATACACGTCTGTGAATGAGAGGCAGACAGGTGGAAAAGTGAGCATGTAAGGAGCAGAGGGAGTGAAGGTGGATGAGTTTAAATACCTGCGATCAACCATCCGATTCAACGGATAAGAGAGGAGAAGAGAGAGCAAGCAGGGTGGAGTGGGTGGAGAGGAGTGTCAGGAGTGATCTGTGACAGAAGGAGAGCTGCAAGAGCAAAATGGGAAGGTTTACAAGATGTTAGTGAGACCTGCTGTGATGGATGGTTTGGAGATGGCGGCACTAACAAAAAGACTGGAGGCTGAGCTGGAGGTGTTCAGATCTTCACTGGGGGAGACCAGAATGGACAAAATTAGAAATGAGTCCATCAGAGGGGCGGCTCAGGATGAGCAGTTTGGAGACAAAGATGATTGGGACATGTGCAGAGGAGGGAGAGTGCATATATTGGACAAAGGATGTTTAAGATGGAGCTGCCTGGAAGGAGGAAAAGAGGAAGACCATAGAAAAGATTCATGGATGAAGGAGGACATGCAGAGGGTTGGTGTGCCAGGGTGAGATGGAGGCAGATGATGTGACCCCTAAAGGGGGGGAGAAAACGAAGAAGACTGTTTTGAAAATGTTTTAAAACAGATGAAGTTGAGATTTTCTGGTTATAGTCTGACACCTAAACTATTATTGTGATTCAAACATCAGCAACGAGGAGGAAGCTGAAAAATGTAATTTACTTCATTAAGATTTCTTCAAACCAGTGGGTGAGGCTTTTAGTTTAGGTGCTGTGCTGTGATAGTACAAAAACACAGTGGAGAGAATCAGTAGATGAACACTTTGTTATTTTGTAACCTGCTTGCTTTACATAGTTTTTAGTAGAACTTATTACTAATGTCCCTGTTTTTTCTGTTCCCTGCAATCAACCAGCAGAAGAGGAAAAACAGGACAGTGAAGGGACGGGCAAAAAGAGAGCTTCAAGCTGGAAACATTCATTTATTCTAAATGAAATAAATGGATGGTGCATTAGCATGGCTCAATGACTCCTTAACCTCATCCCTGAGCCCTTGAAATAGCACCTTGTCTTGTAGTGTGACCTTCTGATTACAAACTGAGCACTGGGAGTGCTCGTTCCCACTCAACAAGCACTTTGGCACTGGGGCCACTGCTGTTTTGCCCTCCATGGTGCAGGAGACCTCAGCATGGCTTTACAGATGTATGTGCATGTGTACATTCCAGCCACATGCAGCTTTTCCTACATTAATTATGAAATAATTTGATTTTTAAATGCAAAAACCATGAATGCCAGATGCTTTTTAACAAATAAATAACAGATGAATATAAGCAGCTGTGAGTTTCTTGACTGCAGCTAACGATGGTAGTTCTTGTTGTGCGCTTTAGCCTCGTGAGCTCAATACTGCAGAACGTGAACCAGTTTACCTGCTCAGGTTGGCCCACCAGCTTTCAGCAGCAGAGCAGAACGAGGACTGTCCTCATCAGCTGCAGTCCAGGCCTGGGATCTGTTTGAATGTACAGCCCGACCAATAGCAATGTGCCAATACTGGTCAAACACAACAAGCAGCTGATCTAAGTGTAAACAAAGAATCCATGGTATGTTGTGACAATAAAACAAGATTATTTTTAAACAGAATTGTCATGTTATCCTAGTAAAGACTCATAAATAACTACATAACAAATGTTAGGGAATGCGGTTATGTTTGTGTATCTGAAAGAAAACAAATATCAGCTGATAGGTCAGATTTTTACCTGAATGATATCACAACCTGCTGCAACAGCTGCCCACCCTCCCAGGAGGGAGGAGAGAACGGGAAGGGCCGGTACTCGTTAGCAGTGATTGAACGTGAAAATAAGAGCACGGGGTCTGTCAGCTTATTGCGGATGGCATCGTGGGAGGAATGAAATGTTTTTTTAAAAAAAGTTAAAATGAGTCATCAAACATGTTTGGGGATAAACTGTGAACCTAAATATTAAGTGTTTGTGGGGGTAACTTTAACTTGTCACAGACATAATATTAATAATTGCAGCAGTGAATTGCAGTCATTTTTTTAAATGGAGGCATCACTAATGATGCTGTTTTTCTGCCTTTGCTCTTCTTGTGTTTTTCTGTCCTGCTTGGTTTCTAAATTCAAATAGTGAAAAGGCTGCATGTTGTTACAGTAGGGACTCACAATGTTTCAACTTTGACCACAGTTTACTGTTTTTGGTTCATGTTAATCGAGTCATAGTATGATCAAAAGACAAACACAGCAGCCATTTTTCATTAGGGGGTGTTTGAGCACAGACTTCTGGGACTCTACACATGCTGTATGTGGTCTGAAAACAAGATGAGAAGGAAGCACTGTGGGAGAATGAACATTTAGAAATGCTTGGACGAGGTTGGTGGCCGTGGAAAAGCTTCTATGGCGCTATTAGTAATTGCAGGTCCCACTGTTTCTAGGGATTGCAACATATCATTAGATCCACTAAGATGCATTAGTGATGGGGACGGCAGTAGCGCCATGCTGTATCTCCCAAGGTCCTCCTTTAGCCACTAATCCACTCGCGATTGTTATTAGTGAGAAAGGCGCGTGTGTGTGTGTGCGCGCGCATGTGTGTGTGTGTGTGTGAGATCCATTTTGGCATAATACTCTGTATATTAGCCTGGTGATTTATTATCTTGGAAATGCTGTCCCTTCTTTCCCAAAGCTGCATTGTCCTTTTGCCAATTAATTTTGAATCTGTTACGGCCACATAGAGGAAGAAAGAGTGGGAGATTATCAACAAATACACTGAATGAACCACAAAGTCAAGTGGTGTGCGATATATTTTTAGGAAGATATGGCTGCTTAATTCTGCTCCTCTGTCTCCTTTTGATGTCTTCTTCTGTTTTTCTTGGTAATGTCCCCCCTCGTCTCTAACACCGCTGATTTATGCAGTTGCTTTCTGGTGCTTTTCTTTTTTCTTTCTCTTCCTAATTCTTCCATCTTCCACTTTTCGTTGTTCTGCTGTTTCTATAACAACCGCAGGGTCATTTTTCAGTCTCTGCGCTTCACTCTTAATCCTGTTCATGCGACACTCGGCTCTTATTTTCTTGCTGCTTTTTCCCGCTGTGCTCCATATATTGCATGATTGCACCCTCTTGTCCTGAAAATATATTTAGATCTTAATGTCTTTTTTCCTTAGATCTTCTGTCTGTCCACTTTGCATTATTTATTGCACAGTCATGTGCACAATGGACTTTTCTCATACTGGATTTGTGACTCCAAATAAGAATTTGAGTTTTTTTTTTGGTTTTTTTTTCCTTTCCATCAAGTATCAAAGCTGACACAAATGAGAGCCAGTCTCTGGCTCCAGTCCTGAAATTACTCCTCTGCTTCCCTGCTGTGACCAGCTAGCACTGATGTGCCGTGTGCGTTTGTGGGTGGAAGGGTGGGTGTATTGATGGGGACTGTATGGGACCTCGCTGTGTTTTACCAGTGTCACTGTGATTGCTGTTTACTGTGGATGCAGATTGCGTGGCACTGATTATGATTACTAGTTGAAATGTGGAGATGGCCTCCGCATTTTCTTTTGGATTGCATTTCCATTGTCTGTTGTTCACATGGCACATTCAAGGAGGAACTCAGGGAGGTGATAGTTTAATGTAAGAGAGTAACTGAATACATCATTTTTGTTTTGTATTTGTTTGTTGTTTGTGTGTGAACATGACTTTTGCTATGCTTTTACTTTGCATAAACCCTGGTTACAGTAATCTGAACTATAATCCTGAAATGTATGAGCTTTGAATTTGTTGTGGTTGTAGCATTAGCAGTAGTTTATAGCAGTATATGGTGTAACGTGTACCTATGCTTAGATTTGTTGTAACTGAGTCCCAGATTGTGCAGGATCACTATTTTTCATTGTTGCGTAATCTGTCAGATACTTAATGAATAAATTATGACGTGAAATATTTAAAAAGGCAAAAAAAAAAAAAAAAAATGTTCAAGATTTCTGATTTCTTCAAGTTAGGTGTTTTTTTTTTCTTTTTCTGTTCATTTAGAGTTATGTGAGGAAAGTTGACAAATCCTCACATTTAAGAAGATGAAGAGTCGCTTGAAAAACTGGATACTTTTTAAATTATCAAACACTACATAAAAGCTTCAGACCTGTCTGATATAGAGAGCTAAAAGTGTCAAAATTAAATAAATACATTATTAAAAATGTTTCCTTAATTAATTAACTCAATCCAAGTGTTTAAGTGTTTCACTGATTAAACTTTTACTGAGGCTGAGGTCAGGACTCTGTGCAGGACTCATCCATGTCTTTATGGAGCTGCTTTGTGCACTGGTGTGCAGTCATGTTGGAACAGGAAGGGGCCATCCCCAAACTGTTCCCACAGAGTTGGGAGCATCAAATTGTCCCAAATATCTTGGTCTGCTGAAGCATTCAGAGTTCCTTTCACTGGAACTAAGGGGCCGAGCCCAACTCCTGAAAAACACCCCCACACCATAACCCCCCCACCACCAAACTTTACACAATGTAGTCAGACAGGTACCGTTCCCCTGGCAACCACCAAACCCAGACTCCTCCATCTGATTGGCAGATGGAGAAGTGTGATTGATCCCTCCAGAGAACACGTCTGCACTGCTCTAGAGTCCAGTGGTGGCGTGCTTTACACCACTGCATCAACACTTTGCATTGAGCTTGGTGATGGAAGGCTTGGATGCAGCTGCCATGAAGCTCTCTCTCACTGTCCTTTACACTGAAAATTCCACAGACTTCACCAACAAGGTCTGCAATCTTCACTGAATCCAGGTGAAACCATAATATCTTTGATGTGGTTTCACTTCTCACTTTTTTACCTACGACTGAGGCAGTGGAGACGGTCAGAAAACGACTACAGCAGTGCAGCTCTTTACACAACAGCTTTATCCATGATCAGAATTGCACACTGTTAGCCCACTGCCCTACTACCACATATTTCAAATACAACAAGGGTTTCTACAGACAGAAGCATGGATGCACCATGGGCTCCCCAGTGTCACCCATTGTAACCAACTTTTACATGGCGGAAGTAAAGCTCTTGGCTTTTTCAAGGAGATGGCACCTAGCTACTGGTACAGATATGTGGATGACACCTGGGCCAAAATCAAAACCCAGGAAGTAGAAGCCTTCACTGGCCACTTCAACTCAGCAGATAAAAACATTTAGTTCACCAGAGAGGATACCACTGATAATGGGTTACCGTTCCTGGACTGTGCGGTGCTCATTAGGGAAGATGGAAGCCTCACACACATGGACCAGTACCTACTCTTTGGTTCCCACCACCCACTGGAACACAAACTTGGGGTGATCAGGACTCTGCAACACCAGGCAGAGAACATTCCCTCTAAGGCAGAAGGGAAACTAAAGGAACACACACACATGTAAAGAAGGCCAGACACCAAAGGGAGTGACAAATGGAACAACACTGTTTTCTTCAAGCATGACATCCCAGTATACTTCAGACCAAGTCACACTCTAAGGCAAAAACTGGTTCAGCACTCTGGAACAGAACCAACATACTGCATCCTGTGCAGTGCAGTGAGGAATGCTCGGACCTCTGCATTGGAGAAACCAAACAGCCGCTCCACAAACACAAGGCACAACATATAAGAGCCACCTGAACAGGACAGAACTTAGCTGCGCTTCTGCACCTAAAGGTCAAAGGTCACTCTTTTAAAGATACTCATAATGTTCACATTTTGGACCGGGAAGGCAGATGGTTTGAAAGAGGAGTAAAAGAAGCATCTATGACCACTGTGAACAACCTTCATTGAACAGAGGAGGTGGATCACGACACCGGCTGTCAGCCACCTACAGTGCAGTTTGGAGATCTCTTCCCAGGCGTCTCAACCCTCTACTCACAGCCTACGTCAGGTGACCTCAAAAGGCCACATGATAAGGTGGGGCAAGGTCTCACAGTGGTTATGCCTGAAACCCCAGGTGGTAATGACCTACACCTTTTTTCACACCTTGGCTCATGTGATGACACATACAATCAATAGTGGGTCAAAGACCACCTCCAAAGGGGACGGCCCCCACTAGGGTTTAAAGACTTGGGGTACGCCACCTTTTGGTTTTAGAAGTGAAGAAGCTTCTTGGATAAGAGGTGAAACATCTTCAAAACCAAGTGAAAGAAGTCCAGTCGCCTTTTCTGATGTGGATGTCTGAGAATCTAAACAGACGCTTAGTCTTCAGTGTTCTCTATAGATGGTTAACCAGGTCAGCTGATGTCTGTCCATCTTTTGTATATATTGAAAGTGTGCATACACACTGTGACATCACTTCTGGGTTTCTTTGCTCTGCATTTGAAAAAATGCTCCAAAAACCACAAACAGAGGTCCAGTTCAGTGACACGAATTAGCAGCGGTGAGACCTAGCAGACCGCATTTTGACATGGCAGTCTAAGGAGATTGACTTGGTGTTGGAGCCACCCTCAAGTGGCCCCTCCATGTACTGCAGTTTTTGGCACTTTGCATCGTTTTCATTTTTCAGCCCCACAGGTTGGTTTTAGATTAATTAACACTTGCTAGAAGGCGTCATCACACTAGCAGTAGGCTAATGAGTTGTCATGAACTGGAGAAACACTCTTCTTCTCTCCAGTCTGTGTTCTGCTGCTCTGCTCCATGGTCATCTCCACCCCCCACCCCCCCACCCCCAACTCTCTCTCTCTCTCTCTCACACACACACACACACACACACACACACACACACACACACACACACACACACACACACACACACACGGTGAGAGGTTTGTGTAACCATAACAATGCAAAATGCAGTAGAGATTCTCACATTGTGCTGAAATGAAACAAGGGCAGCAACATTGCGTGAATATGTTTTCCCTTTAGTTTGTTAGCGGGAGCTTCTTGGTATGGCAGTGTTAGTGGAATCACTGCACTTTTTCCCAGAGGTCCACATCAGAAATGCAAGCAGACATTTCCTGCACTTTTCAATAGAACCATCAAACATGGTATTTGACTTGAATTTGTCTGCCGGACATCACTGTTAACTGTCTCTTCTTCTTTTCCCTGTTCTTCAGGTCCAGAGTGGTACTTGGTCAGATTGGAGTTAACTGTGACAGATGTAAATGACAACATCCCAGAATGGAGCATGGTTCCCGCTCCCTACCTCGCTGTGGTTTCCCCCGATGCCCCTGCAGGTTCCCTGGTCTACAAGCTGTTTGCTCAGGATGGGGATGAAGGCAACAACGGTGAAGTGGAGTACTTTTTGTCTGATGGTAGGTTATCTTTCTCCAGCATGATGGGTTTAAAGAAGCACAGTGACTGCTTACCTTCTTTTTCTGGTATGACATATGGAAATGTTTGCAGTAGTTGGTAATAAATAATATTTAACCCAGTGAACCCACACTTGGTTTTGAATCTAAAGCCTTAATCTGTTAACAGCTGTAAGGGATTTTGGTAGCAGAAAGTAAACCACAGAACATTCTCAGTGATTACAATGAAGGAAGTAAACAAATGTATAAACAAAACCTTTGAACAAAGATATTTGTTGTTGGTCTTGGCATATAAAAAACAGTCTCAGTTGTATAAATGATTTGTTTGGTTTCAAATGTTTTATTCTTTTTGATCAGTGCTTTTAATTTTAAAATATTTGCCATGATGCAGAACCAAGTATGCTTCTCTCTCTCTGAGATGTTACATATGCACAGTGTTTTTCCTCTATGCAAAATAATTTTCTTATTGTCTTCTATGTAATGGTTTCTTGTCCCCATTTTAGAATCTATTTAAAAAGATGATTTTTCAATTTTCCTCATGGGGCTGTATCAGAATAAAACTGATTTGAAGAAATTATAAGGAAAAACATCAACTCTAATGTTACTATATAGACTAAAATTCTCATTTAAATTGGTGTTTCATCCATTAAAGGCTTAATCCCACCTGTCAAAGTTTAACTTTTGTAAATGGAGTATATTTTGGGTGACGGTCTTATTATTCTGAATACAGGTTATGAATTTTAACACCCCAGTTCCTGTGCTTTTTGCATTTCTCATTTCAGCAGCTTGGAAAACTGACTGCCCAGTCACCTTATTTATTTGGTGCATTTAGCATTTTTGACAGCCTCTGAAAGCAACTGTTTGCACAAAGCTTCTTGCCCTGCAGTCCTTTTCACTGATGAATCTGTTGTTGCACATTCTCCTTATTTGCATATCTTGTCTTTGATGTATTACCTTTCTTTATCTTATCAAACGAATCATCTGCAGGTGGCGATGGTCGTTTTGAAGTGGACAGGAAGACAGGCCAAGTACGAACTACGGGCCTCCCCCTGCAGCGGGACAGGGAATACCTGCTGACAGTGGTGGCCGCTGACCGGTTGGGCAGCCGCAGTGCTCCCGCTGTCGTCTCTGTGGTTGCTGGACCCCGGCCACCACAGTTTACCAATGCCTCCTTCACTATTGCAATACCGGAAAACACCCCTGAAGGACAGCCGTGAGTTTACACTGAAATTCTTTACTAGACATTCAAATGAAGCAGTACATGATATAGAGTCACGCATCTGTGCACACAGATGTTTTCCTTTCCCTCAGTCATCATTGATATTCATGCTGATATATATTCCACACATTCATCGTGGACATTTAATGTGCACACATTTTTGGGGGGCTACGATCACATATCTTCATGTTTTACAGTCTAAATCCATACTGTGACTCATTTAGCCTTTAGCATGTGCAGCACAGTAAGAGGATTGCCTTCACTGTAGGAATGGATCTAATTTTGTTAGTGTAACAAGAATAAGAATATAATAGGAATGTTCTCTACTGTGCAACTTGATGATGACAAAAAATAGTTTTGTTAAACATGTGTTAAGATAGACTCAGTGAGAAAATAAATAAATATCAACCATGGCGTTAGTTCATGTTGACGGTGAAGTTGAGCTCAGCTGCAGTTCTGGGAGATCAGCTACAGTCAGAGCCAGCCAACATCAGCTTTTCTCAGCTAATACTCGTCCACATATCCACTTAGAGTGCCCTTTATGAGATTTTCTATTGGTGTTTCTTTAGCCTGGCATCAGGTACTGTACATCTGTAAACTGCTTTGCAACCCACCTTAAGGTAGTGTGTAGGACTTAATGCATCTTCTCACTGAGATAGCAGTAGGACAAAAAGCAGGATGCATGCTGATTGTACAATAATACTTACTGTATCAGGGCACGATAACAGCTGGGGACACATCGTATAAGCAAGTATCTACTGCCATAGCTCAACTGGTTTTTCTTCTTTTGTTGAAATTTAAGTCCCTTTAAGTTTGTTTTTTTCTTAAGTCCTGGGATAGAGTTGATCAACATGTTATTGGCTGAATTTCTGGTGATTGGTTGGTAGAAATATGTCTGTTGCCAGTTTTGCCTGCTTTGCTCTGTGCTGGGCCTTTGCTGTTGCTCTTCAGAACAGAACCATGCAATAACCACCAAATATGCAGATGCAGTGGCAATAATCTTTTTGACCTCAGTCGTCCTGACTGATATTATTTATAATCTGTCTGTCAAAAATTAGTCATCTATAAACAATCATGAGGGATTCCAGCTTTAGAGACACAAGCCAATCCAGTTTAAAAGATCTGAATGGCAGCAGATCTTCTTTAGCAGCCACAGCAGAGCCTGGATATTATTGGTGCAAAGATTTGGTGAGCAGGCATGTGGAGATGCTGAGTTTTATCAGACTGCATAGCCAACTTTTTTTGAAGGAATTATTGTTCCAACACTTTTAAGAGACCCTTCCTAGAGCAAGACATATGCTACAATGAGCCACAACATTAAAACGAGTCATTTGTGTGGATGTTACTCTGAGATGTACCATCCACCTAAACATTCTTGCAGACCAGCACATCCCCGCGGCTTCCCCCTGCTCAGGAAACGCTCTGTGAATATGACAGGATGTCCAAAGCAGCTGTTTGTTGAGGAAGTATTTCTGTGTCAGCATTATCCATCAGTTTAGCATGTCTAAACAATTATTATTATTTTTTTTTTTTTGGACAAGTGAGTGAATAATCATTTCAATGTGCTGCTATTCTCAAGTGGACAGAGCAGACTGATGAAGCATTGATGTAATTCTAATGGTGAGCATAGCTGACAGTTTGGAAATAATATAACTGGATTTAGCTTCTTGGTGAATCTCTCAGATGTGTCATAGCAGTAAAATGTTTTTTAGCTTTTCTTAACTAAAATAAGGCTAAAATTAATGAAACAAGAAAAAAGAACCCCAACAGAGCACTTCGCTCTCAGACTGCTGGCTTACTTGTGGTTCCTAGGATACTTAAGAGTAGAATGGGAGGCAGACCCTTCAGCTTTCAGGCCCCTCTTCTGTGGAACCAGCTCTGTTTATACCCCACTCTGCATTTAATAATTAGTTATTATTAATCTCTGGCTCTCTTCCACAGCATGCCTTTTGTCCTCTCTCCCTTCTAACCAATGGTGCACTATTGGGGTGATATGGGACTATGAGGTCTTTGAGATAAGATGGGGCCTGATTATTCAAGACCTTGTATGTGAGGAGAAGGATTTTAAATTCTATTCTAGATTTAACAGGGAGCCAATGAAGAGAAGCCAATATGGCAGAAATCTGCTCTCTCTTTCTAGTCCCTGTCAGTACTCTAGCTGCAGCATTTTGGATCAGCTGAAGGCTTTTCAGGGAGCTTTTAGGACAGCCTGATAATAATTGATGTGTGTCATGTGGCTTCATGGATAGATAAAACTGGGTATCATCTGCATAACAATGAAAATGTATTCAGTGTTTTCTAATAATAGTATAGTGGAAATAAAATTGGTCCGAGCACAGAACCCTGTGGAACTCCATAATTAACCTTAGTGTGTGAAAATATTGCCCCTCATATTCACTCCCCATTTATTTACACAAATCCAGCCAAAACAGTGCTGGAGTGACCAGCTAAGGCCTGACTTAGTCCATGTACCATCTGTGGACAGAGTTGTGGACATTTTCCCAGAAGTCTTGGGGATCATCAAGATGTTTTTTAATAAATGTGAGACGAGCCTTTGTGGTCTTTTTGGTCAGCAGTGGTTTTCTCCTTGGAGCTCTCCCATGGAAGCCATTTTTTCCCATGAACTCTGACCTTACCTGAGACAAGTGAGGCCTGCAGTTCTTTAAATGTTGTTCTGGGTTATTTATGAGCTCCTGGATGAATCATCGATGTGCTCTTGAAATAATTTAGGTACGCTGGTTGCTCCTGGTTTAACAAGGGGGGCGAATACTGTTTCACACAGGGCCGGGCAGGTTTGGATGGCGTTTTTCCCTTAAGAAACTGAAATCATCATTTAAAAACTGTATTTTGCATTTCCTCAGGTTGGCTTTGAATAATATTAAAATTTCTTTGATGATCTGAACATGCACGTGTGAAAAGATGCAACAAAATAAGAATAAAGGGGCAAATATTTATTCACAAAACTGTAGATCAGGTCAACATGTTACGGATGTACCTCCTCTCCTCGTACCCGTCTTAGTGTTCTTAGGAAAAAGGCTGCCTTATCTATGGAAAACTATTCATCACAAATAAAAAATATATTTTGTATACATTATGTTATACTGCTTATCTACTCAATCATTTTGCAGGTTTTGCACATTCAGTCAGCTGTGTTCTTTTTCTCCGTGTCTTTTCAGCTTCTTGGTCACACCCGCTGTGTCCTTCCAGAAGAAACCAATCAGCTACAGTCTGCTTATCAATCCCAGCAGTCTCTTCTCCATCTCAGCAGAGACTGGTGAAATCAGCCTGACCCGGCCTATTGACTTCGAGAGCGACCAACATCGCTACTTGCTATTGGTGCGAGCCAGCGAGGGGATGGAGAGCATGAGCAGTGCAGCCTAGGTTTGTGTGTGGATATTTATATCTCTGTGTGTGTGTGTGTGTGTGTGTGTGTGTGTGTGTGTGTGTGTGTGTGTGTGTGTGTGTGTGTGTGTGTGTGTGTGTGTGTAAGCATAAATGTCTTGTTGGTTTTTGGAACTCAAAAGATTTTTGGCGTTATCT
This sequence comes from Archocentrus centrarchus, assembly GCF_007364275.1. Taxonomy (NCBI): domain Eukaryota; kingdom Metazoa; phylum Chordata; class Actinopteri; order Cichliformes; family Cichlidae; genus Archocentrus; species Archocentrus centrarchus. The sequence continues at coordinate 34,523,912 of NC_044348.1, forward strand.
TTCCAGTCTTACAAAGTCTGTTCATAATACTGCAATCAATATTTTATATGTTTTTAAATGAAAAATCTACTACAAAAAGAGTAATGTAATATCAATTGTTATTCACACAGTGTGGTTGTCTTAGATCTGCTATATTTTCAAGCTACAGCCACCAGAATTATGCACCCTGAGCACTGATTGTTTGTGATATAGCAGCTGAATAGTGGTGACTGCTTTGTGGTATATTTTGCAGACAATAAAAATAATCACACGTGTTCATAAGATGCAGCTCTTGAGCTGAAACTCTTGATTCATGCTGTCAAAATGCGGTTGGATTTATTGATTCCCAGTAGCTTCATAGGTGGTAATTGTTGTGAATGCTCCCTTTGAAATAATAGTGTGCTCCGGGGCCTTATCTACAGAAAACTAATGAAAGGTGTAGCACTACACCACCAGTGATGCAGATGATATACCAGACTGTGTCATGAAAAGCTGATCTGGAAAGTGAAGCTCAAGAATCAAGAATGCCTTTATTAGTCCCACAAATGGGGAAATTGCAGTTAACAGAACATCCATCCAAAACAAAAACATAACACAGACAGGGGGGGACAGATGTCTGAGGTCATGCAACCGTTTCACAACGGCGCTACCTTTAGCAGAGAGACAGAAAGAGATACATTGGGATAGTTAGGTTCAAAAAAATCATCTCATACTGTGTTCATAAAGAACACCTTACGAGGTTCCAAAAAACACCTCAGCAAAAAGCATATTGCACATATAAAGCCGGGATAGCAGTATGGTGGGTAGGGTCAGGGTCAGGAGGGGACGCAGACGGAGACGAGAGGGTGGGGGCATTGTGGAGCCCAGATGCCAGCTCTCAGGCAAACAGTTTGCTGATAGTGATGGAAGTTCATCAGCAGCCTTGGTACACCAGATCCAGCTTCACAAATCACAGAGAGGGCTGAGGGGGATAGCGGCCTTCACACATAGTTCTGGAGAGATATGATTGCCAGCCAAGGCCGGCTAGGGAGCCGAATTCTGATAATGCAGGTGTTGTTTTGGAACAGGCTGCTTGTTTTTTCAACAGCCTTCAGTCTCACTGGGAAACCATTCAATAAATCCAATAATCCAAATTCATTAGTTACCGTCCTCACTGAGCAGAACCGTACCTTATCTCCAGATCGAACCCCTCTCACCTGCTACTCCCCAAGTCTACGGCTCAGGTTCATCAGGCTTTGAGTCTGAGTCTGTACCATTCTGGTCAGCCCATCCACCTGGGTCGGCAGCCTCTGCAGATGTCGAACTGCCGTCCAGGTTTTCTTGATTTCACGGTAAATCAGGTATCCTCCAAGCCCAAACAGAAAAGATACCGCTACCAGATAGCCAAATATGTAAGCGTCTTCCACGTCTTCCACCTCTAGGGCCGAGAAGCACACAGGTCTCCACGAGCTCCAAGAGTCGATGACGTATCCAACCGGGTCTGTTCCACTCGGACACGCAGGCTCCCCTTTCCCAGATCTCATAGTGGAAAAAATTCGATCCATGGTCTTGAAGGCCCAGTTTGCCAAATCCATATTGCTCTCAATCTTATTCTTATTCGAACAGTGTGCAAGAGACGCTCTCACAGCAAGCAGCAAGCAGGAAAGATAGGGAGGGCAGGGAGAGAGATAGAATGCGACCATCCCCGTCAGAGGCTGGAGCAAGAAAAGAGCTTTGGATTTATCAGTCGATGTATGTTCTAACCTGTGCCTGCTGTATGGTTATTAGTTCTGGGTAATGACCAGAAGAATAAGGTTGAGGATACAAGCGGCAGTTGGGCGGCTGGGCTCAGCCTTAGTGAAGGTGAAGGCTCAAACATCCAGAGGGAGCTCAGAAAAGAGCCGATATCCCTTCATGTCAATGGGAGCCAGCTGAGGTAGTTGGGGCGTCTGGTCAGGATGCCTCCTGGGTGCCTCCCTTTGGAGGTTTTTTGGGAAAGCTGAACTGGATGGAGACCTCATCTAGTCTAGGATCACCTAGGGGATTCCCCAGGAAGAACTCCAAATAGTAGCTGGGAAGAAGTATGTCTGCAATACCCTGTTTTAGCCTGCAGCCACCGTGACTGTGGGGATGAACGGATGGATGGATCTTTTCAGGATTGTTGCTGAAAACCCTCCACCTGAATTTAATAAAAAGGCATCTTCACCTTGACAGTTTTTGTGAACATTGTTTCCAGTTAAACCCAAATAGACAAATATATCTGGCTACAATGACTGCTTTGGGATTTCCTCACATTGTCAGTAAGTGAGACAGAACAGTGGCTGGCTGCTGCAGGTGCTGATGCATCTGGTCTGGTTTCTATCATTACTCTGGCCTCGGGCTAAAAGATGTCCTGCTGAACCAATCTGTCCTCAACTGCTCCACTTTGGACCTCTTTGGCCTCCAGAGCAACAAAAGCCTGTGTGGAGAAGGAGGGAGGGAAGAAAAGTGGGTGAATGAGAAGAGGATTTTTGGATTTAGTGGCAAGAAGAAAAATGCTGTTGAAAAGAAAAAAAGGAAGAAGATGTCAGGTAGTTTTTGTACCGTACCACAGCCTCCCTACCTCCACGCCTGCCCGAGAGCTATCCTCGTGTTCAGTTTGATCAGCACTCAAAAGCCTTTACCTTCTAGAAACCGCAACCCCGGCCTCAACAGCCGCCTCTCTGTGGGTGCAGTTTAACACAACCAGACACAAAGTGTGCTGTGTGTGATAAATAGCGAACATAATGCCCGTGATGTGCCTATATTTGATTTAATTTCTGTTTGAAGACAGTTTATCTTGTTGTCTGGCACTAGAAGTTAGTAATATGTCTCAGAGCATACCTTTGGATACGGTGCTTTAGCAGAAAAATTGTTGGTGCTGCTCTGAATGTTGCCTCATACATTTTTGTCTGAAATGTTTTATGAGATGGTGATCAGTAAAAGGGTTTTCCTGCCCGGTACTGAGTGCTTAGCGGTCTGTATCAACAGTGGGAAACTGGTGTTGTGTAGGCTAATCTTGTTGACAGTGTAAACCTTTTACAGATGCTCTGCGCTTTATATGATCTATAATTCATCTGTACTTACCTCCTGAACAGAATTACATTATCAGTCTTTACATCACGGTTGGATAATGGAGGGGAAATGATCCTGCACAGCACCTCAGGATGTTTTTTTTTTACCTATTTATTATAAACAGACAACAGGGCTCCAAATCACATTGAAGTGGACCTTCAATGTGCATCGTGCTGTGACATTACTGAGAGCAGCGCTGATTGATGGTAGTTTAAACATGAATGTTTTAGCACAGCAGTTGTTCGGAGGTTTGATTCCAGTTAGAATTGAAATGCTCTTTAAAAGCATGATGATGGTGGAGAGGAAATGAATTAAAACATCTCAGTTTGAGATTAAAACACAGAAAGTAGTCTTGAAGGCCACGATGTGAATGTATTTTAGCTTCTGTTGTGGAGAATCGGAGAGGATCTGGGAATTCTTAGAAGAATTTTTTTGCTGTTGGACAAATCTGGACATTTTTATATTCAGTGTTTGCGCCCGGTGACGTACCAGCCTGAAGGTAACCTGATCTTTTTTTCTGCGTGCTTTTTAGAAAGAAACCACATCTATTACATTATCTAATGTGTCGTTATTGCCTGTTGTTCCTGTTATCTACTTTTACACACACAAAGCCCGCCTGAAAAACTACAGAGGAGTCAAAAAGGGGAGACAAAGAACCACAAAATTTGTTCTGTTTTACCTGTCGTCCATCTCCACCAATTCATTCAGGACAAATCATTCAGTGAATGAGGTCAGCTGTCACTTGCTGTAGCCATATATTTAATATACACATGCAGCCCTGCTGTTGTGGCGGGTGCCGCCTCGCGGTTAGCAGCAGATCAGGCTGGACGCTCCTACATTATTCATTAAATTGTGGTCGACAGCTTTTGGATCCGGAGACTCGGTTCATCTGTGCGGACCCTGGCGGAGGTACGCCGGCCGTGTTCAGCTTCTTTAGCCTTGTTTTCATCTTGTAAAATGAAGCATGCTGAAATTAGCCATCATCAGCCCCTTTTTATATTTACCTGTAAATGAACTGTCGCTGAATTATTTTGATACTGAAGAAATACAAACAAATAAAATCGTGCAAAAGTTATTTGGTGATCGCGACTGTTCGTTACAGTTGTTTATGATCTCAGTGGATGGTTTAAGTGCTCAGAAAATGAGGTCAGAGGTGTTCTCAGTGGGGGGGGGGGGGGGGGGGGGGGGGGGGGGGGGGGGGGGGGGGGCTGACTATTAACACAGACGTTAAGTCATCTGATGCTGCACGTGTTTGTGTTAAAATGCGGTATATTGTATCGTATTCATGTGCTCATTTATGTATGTAAGTGCTGCACTAGAGAGGAATGTAGTGTTGCCACTGAATGTGTGTCTGGGTGTGATACCACAGTGACTCCCCCCAGACTGGCAAACATGCAGCAGTCAGCATCTTCAAAGGGTGCACTGGTGTGGAAAGGAGAAGAGAAACACAGCGAAAATGGCAAAGGGCAGACAAACGGATCCAGGGCGAGTTCAGCGTTTATGTTACAGGCTGCTAAATTTAACCGTCACTTTCTGTAACAGTGAAACATGCAATCAAAATATTTCTCTAACCTGCCGCTGTGCGTCTGTGTAGTTTATCATAGAGATGCAGAAACTAACCAGAGTTCACCATCACCATGTAAAATCTGTCACGGCCTCAGCGATAAACTGGATTCATCTGCAGCGTGTCAATTTTAGAGCTTCATAATACACTCTTGCTCTTTCTCCCTGCCATCTGCCTCAGGAAGGCCCATATTGGAGTTTGTATTAATTAAGACGTGCCCTCTCGAGATAAGCAACCAATCGAATGGCATACGGCAGCTTGTGACCGTGCCAAAATAAACATATTCTGATGGCATTTTGATTGTAAGCCTTCTGTTTGATTGTAGACGAGTGTGAAGCTGTCCTGAGACTGGAGACATGTGCTGTGTTTGCAAGAATAGTGACGGGCAACTCAGCTGCTTCTCCACAGAAAGGCATCTGTTTGTCAAGAGTGCTCATTTTTCAAATTTCTGTCTCTGTAACAGTTTCTTAGCAGCGGGTTTAAAAAAAAAAAAATCACATAATTATTTGTTTTCCTTGGAGGACTGAGAAATAATGCGAGCCCTTTGCTCTCCTTTTCCACTTCTGATTTTATTCAACTTCTCAGAAATCTGCCGCCCTCTGTCAAAACAGGAAACAGACGTGGTGTATTTGTGTGCACTGGAGTCACTGAGCATGACTTTAATTTGCAGGTAGTTTCCAAGTTTCTCCCTCCAGGAGTGATAGCTCATCGGCACCATTAGTTACCTAACCAGCCTGAGACCTGCCTGCAGCTTCCCGAGTGTGTGCCCGTGTGCACGTTCCCGTGTGCGTGCGTTTGAGCCCATCTTGCTTTATTACGGCTGACTTCCCCTCTCTTCTCATTCAATCTTGCTTTTCCTCAGACTTGAACACACACATACTGTACCCTCATATATCCTGCCCTCCTATCACCATTTCCTGTCAGGCCGGCGCACAGATTTGCTCATTATGGCACGCACATGCAGACACGCACGCATGGAAAGACAAAAAAAAGGAGTTGACAGTCAGTTGTTGGCAAACGAACATAAATCACCTGAGGGAGGTGACATGGGCCGATTTTATTTGGTTGTTCGCGGCTGATCTTTGCCGAAGGATTAACTGATATTACAGAATTTCATCTTACCTACCAGGACTTAATACCAGCGGTATTTACAAAGCGCTCACTGTGTGTATGTGATCGTGTCTGTGAGGTTTGTGTGCATACATGCGGCTTTGTTTGAGGAAAAAAAAAATCATAATTGGGGCTGAGGGTCAGAGGCTTGCCTGCCAGGCCATTTCTATTTATTGCTCTCGAACACTTGAAGCAGGCAGTCAACATCTGGTAGAAGATGCTTTGTTTGCCTTTAAGTCCCAGATGAACTGAGCAGTGTTACAGTGTCTTAGCGAGACAAACGCCTTCATGCTCACACTAAACAAATTCACGCTTGCACACAACTCATTTGTTAGTTCAGGGACTGTAAGAAACTGCACAGGATTCTGTTGTTGGTGACCTACAGGAGGGACCACAGCAGCTCTGTAGCAGCTCCCTGTGGGGTAAATAAACTGCAGGGATCGGGGTCAGGGCTTGGCTTCGGAGAAGGTTGAGATGAAGCTTCCTTTTGGTTGGAGTTGGGGTTAATTTGGGTTACTCACACATGAAAATGACTCCGTATGCAAAGAAAACCAATTTTGGACTGTGCCTGAAGTAGTAATCCCAGATTTAACATTTTCATGACACCGTGACTTTAAATCTGCAGCGTTTCTACTTCTGATTGGCTGAGCAGCTCTTGCACATTCATACACAGAAGCAGTGCGAGATTAGAAATATAAACGCTTTGTTGTTTCATTCTTTTGTATTTCCATAATTTATTTTTTTACTAGAATGCTTAAAATAAATTTGAACATAAACAAGAAGTGTTCAAACCTCCTGCGGGGCACCAACTCAATCTGTTGACCTTGAAGGAGAGGTCAGAGGTCAAATGTAACATGATGTTTCAAATCTTTAAATGATACATCCTACATGTTGACGATACACACCACACTTGTAGGAATCATAGTTTCTAAGTTCTGAGGATTTTTGTCAGTTTTTTGTTGACCATAAATCACGAAGCTGACCTCGAGGACTTTGGTGGATGTGCGGCCGATTTGAAAGGATCGTTAACGTGACCCCGCCCTACACCCGCACAGAGTTTTATCAGAATTCATTCAAAACCATTGGAGCTATCGTGTTTACAGACAGAAACAGGACCTAACACAGACATAGTAACATGAAATAAATGAATGACTGCAGACTTGTGGTGGGCTACCTTTGGCCTGTCAGAGTCTGTGTGTTTTCCCTGTCTGTACACTAGTATCAGATGCCACCATGCTGCTGCCTGCTCGGGGTGGAAGGCATCCCCCTGTTTTTGTTGGTCGGCAAAGAGCTTAAAGGTGCATTAGCACTGCTTTGTGTCACATAGGACCCATCCTGTGTCACAGCAAGGGACATTACTTACTTTAAAACAAGAAATAAACTCCTTGATTTCTTTAAAATGTCTTTGAATATTCAGAATTTAATTAATTTAATCCTGGCGCCTTGTCTTTCTTTTCTTTTTCTTCCCCCTTTTCTTTCCATCCTCCTCTTTTCCCTCATCATTTCCCTCCCAGGTACGAGTGGTTATTACCGATGAAAACGACTGTGTTCCCGAGTTCCTTCAGTCGATTTACAGCAAGGACGGTGTACCAGAGACGGTTACAACTGCAACTTCCCTGCTGCAAGGTACGACATCAGGACACATCTCAGAATGCCTGTTTTGTGTACCATTCATCACCCACCAGCATCACTGAGTGCATCCTTTATTTTTAGAGTTACAGCAGCAGACTGCCATGCAGCGGAAATTTGACTTTAGTTTCTACACATCAAAGTTGCACTAAAGGAAGTTTTGTCTTATTTCATTATTCGTCCTCACTGATTAAAAGCTCCCGTGTAATTTTGGATGCATAAATCACTATGTTATTAATTAAGAGATCCTGCAGTGGTGCTGGTGTGTTTTCACACTGGGCTGAATGTGATATCACCCATCTCTGAATTACAAGGACCTTTATTTATGTCCTGTGCCCATATTTGGTGGCTTTTAAAAGAAAAAAAATCCATAATCAGAAACGGTCCACGTTCTACCTCTGGTGTTCCCAGTTAAAGTTAAGCCAGGTGCAGCTCAGTGGGAGCTGTGATATGCAAATGTTTGAGAAGCTCTGCTGTAGCAGCTTTCAGAACAAAATCAGAGTGCCGAGCTTCTTTAACATTCATGCGTTCTGACTGGTCAGGAAACAGAGTAGGTACTTGTCAGCACCGGCATCAGCGGTGCTTTCATTGGTGCAGCTGCTGTAGCCTCTCTGTTCCTGCAACAACCCAAAGGGAACGCTTATGTTTTGTCTAATGTGAAGAAATGGTGATGCCAACTGTTGTGGGTTTGTCACAGTGACACTTAACACTCTTTTTTTAGGCGCACACAGTCTGCCAACACAACTGACAGCGAGGATTTCGCTTCTTTGCCTCTGCTCCCAGAGCCTGTTACTGTTTGACCAGGGAGACTTTAAAGAGCCCAAGAATGGAAATGCAGGACATTTGAAATGTGTACAGTAGTGCCAGGAACTTGAATGTATGGAAATAAAATGAGTAATGAGTGCAGGTACACCTTATTGGAAATGCACATTAGCTTTGAATGCAGGCAGGAAGTGTTTGCATTAAATATTCAGGTAAAAAAAAAGAAAAAAGCCTCATTTTTTATACTTGTGCATTGATTTTGCCCATGTGTATTATCATTGCCGTCTTCCTCACCAGAATGATTATCACCATTGCTCAAATAAGTAATCTGATATTTGGAATACCTGGATACATCCACCCTGTGCATGTTTTTTTCTAAAATAAGTAAAATTAAAGCAGCTGAGACCTGTAAACTGATGAGACCTGTAAACTGATGAGACCTGTAAACTGATGGCAGATTGTGAGAACACTTGTTTTCAGGTGGAATTAAACAGCAAAAATCTATTTTGTTTGCATGAACACAACACCAAACAAACACCAGCATGAACACCAGCTCAGGGCAGCACGGTGGCGCAGTGGTTAGCACTGCTGCCTCACATATAGAATACCATCTGGAAGGCCTGGGTTTGATTCCACCTTGGCCCAGGCCTCTCCCTCTCTCTGTGTGGAGTTTGCATGTTCTCCCCGTGCTTGCGTGGGTTTCCTCCGGGTACTCCGGTTTCCTCCCAGATTCCAAAGACATGCACTTACTGGGGTTAGGTTAATTGGCTACTCTAAATTGCCCATAGGTGTGAAAGTGAGTGTGAAAGGTTGTTCGTCTTTCTGTGTTAGCCCTGTGACAGGCTGGCGACCTGTTCAGGGTGTACCCTGCCTCTCGCCCTGTGACAGGCTGGGATAGGCTCCAGCCCCCCCCCCCCCCCCCCCCCCCCCCCCCCCCCCCCCCCCCCCCCCCCCCCGCGACCCTGAACAGGATAAGTGGAAGCGAATGGATGGATGGATGGATGGATGGATGAACACCAGCTCAGATTAAATGATGTGTAAGACATGTAAAAAAAGTTTTACTTTGCTTGAAATGTTGCTTGTATGCTTCCCTTTACCACTTTATCCTGGAGACAATCATCTGAATTTCTTGTAGAATATTCAGCACATTTAAGTGATTATATAAAAGTGAGAGTAAAAGCCGGTGTTACATGTAACTAAAGGAATAATGCAACTTTACCGACTTGAATCTGTTTTTCCAGCTTACACGCCGTGATGCTGTGATGCTGTGATGCCATGATGCCGTGATGCTGTGATGCTGTGATGCAATGTCAGGCTTAGCTGGAGTTTGGTGAGAAAGTAGATCAAAGAGGAGAAAATGTAACTTTGGACAGAAATTACGAACCCATGTTTGATGCTCTTGTTTTCAAGTTTGCAGCCGTGGCTTCAGACTTTTTTCCTCCCTGAGCTTCTTCAGGAGCAGTTCTCATTTGGCTGGAGCACCCTTTAAAGGGACAGTTCGCACAGTTTTTCTGGTCTCCGACAGATAACCAGGCCATCCTGTTCCGTTTGTTGGTCATTGTTTATGAATGTAAATAACATTTAAAAAGTGAATTAAAAGTTGAATCATTGGTAAACATGATTTTTGGCAAATGCAGTCCTAATGTTGCTCTTTGTATGGATTTATTTACCTGCATGGACCCAAAGTGAGATGTATGCATGTATATATTCATGTCCATATCTGCATATAAAGATTACACTGATATGAACTTTTTGATACCTTGAATTACTGTAATGCAGCACTGTGCTAAAGTCTTGAGTCACCCCTCACCTCATTATATTTTGATAGAAAATGGGAAATAGGTGCACACATAAATTTAAATACAGCACAGAAGGCAAAAACAGAGTTTGTACAATGCTGACAGGTCTGGAAGTCCATATTTGGTGTGACCTCCTTTAGTCTTCAGCACAGCCTGAACTCTGAGGCATTTCTGTCATTTCTTTAAGTCTTCAGGAAAAGTTCTCCAGGCTTCCTGAAGGACATCCAAAGCTCTTCTTTGGATGTTTCTGCTTTGGTTCTCTGTCAGGATGGTCCCACACTGCTTCAGTGATGTTGGGGCTCCGGGGAGGCCGATCCGTGACTGATAGTGTTCACCTGTGTGTTTGTCTGTCCAGGTTTGCTTTTACTGCAGTGTTTGGGATCATTGTCATGCTGATGAAACTGAATGGTGGATCAAAAATGTGGTCCGATGTTTCAGTGACACTCACTGCTGGCCTCCTCTGTACATACTGATGATGATTTTTTCACATTTGGGTTCATCACTCCATCAGTCCAGTTCTTTTATAATTTGGCAGCCTCTCCCTGTTTCACCTCCTTAAGAATCTCAGCTCTCAGGTGCTGTCAGCTCTTTGCTCCATTTTTTTTCCTATTTCTTGAGGCGATGACATTCGTGCTGCTCATCTGCTGTAGATAGTTTTTAAAGGCCCGACTCTGATCTTTTAAGGACACACAGCATACCACAGGTTTTCAGCTAATAGCTCTTTGAATTAGCTCTGGAGTCACCGTGTTGGTGCAAAAGTACTATTTAAAGTTTTATACTATTTTATCAAACTGGTTTATCGCTTGATTTCGGTGCCTCTACTGATTCACAGGTCAGCGTTGATTTGATCTCATTTGACTGTTCAGATTGATCTTAATTTGATTGATTGTTAAGATTGATCTTAACAAACCAAAAAACAACAACGTTCCTCTGAAAATGGCCAAAAGTACAAAAACTGGACTGAAAAAGCATTTAAAGGCAGCCACAGAAAGACTTTGTTGCTGCTCCTCGCCCTCATTACCAAGTATGCTTCATGACACACACACACACACACACACACACACACACACACACACACACGAGGGGCCTTTTTAAGGATCCATAATTGTGCTGAACAGGACAAAAATTTTAAAAACTTTGAAAGCCTTTCAGAGAGCCTGGAGAGCATTGCTCAATAATAATAATAATAATAATAATAAATATAAGAAATTAGGAATGGCTCAAGACGTTTGCACATTTTTTTCTCTTTTTTTTGCCGATATTGAATTTGACCAAGTGAGAGATGAGTGTTATTGCACTAAACCAGTCTGCAGCATGTTTGCTACATGATGAAAATATGCTGAATATAAATGAAGTGCAAAAAAAATTGCCAAATGAAACAATTATGAGAAAGCACTCAGCGGGTTTACTAAAAGTACACAGCGAGCAGCTGCGGGGCTCTACTACTGTACTAACTCACCTGCAGTTGTGCGTCATAAATCCACACAACACAAACTCAGATTTGATTTTCTGTTTTCTGCTCAGTGTAGGAGCGATTCAGCCCAGCAGAGCACTACATCAGTGGAGCTACGGTAACAAAGCTGTGAGCAGTAATTCAGATTTATTTACAGTAAAAGTCTGTAAGCGAACACCGAGAAAGTAAGCGAGTGAATGGGGGAGTGAGGTGCGCACTGTGGGAGACGCAGCAGGCCCTTAGCTCGGCACCATTAACAGGTGCACCAAGGGAGGCGAGAAGTTTCCCCCCGCTGTGCTGCTGTGTTCCCACCCATCTGCATGCCTGTTTGAGCACTTGTCAATATTTCAGTGGGCATGAAACCAAAAACAAACCCAAAACATTTGTCACCTTTCTGCAAGGAGATTCCAGTGATTTAAAAATGCCTCGTGATTATGATATAGCAAACCATACATGTAATCTGTGAAGTCTTTTCAGGTTTTTTCATTTTCAGATGATCCTAATGTGCTGGAATCACACGAGGCGTGCAGCTGGGAGTGAACAGAGCCTCGTTAACCCTCAACAATGCTGCCTGAAGATTACAAACACATGCTCTGATGTTGTCCTGAAGAATAGAAATCTGTACTTAGCAAATTAAATATCGACTCGTGTGTGACATGCGTTTGGATACTTTGTGCGATCGGTTTCCGGGTCGACGTTAGTGTTGCAGTTCGTTTTCAACCCATCATCACTGAATCAGAGGTCGTTCATCACAGAACAGCTGCACCTCATAAAAATGTCAGTCTGTGTGAGCAGGGCTGCAGTGCAGGGAAACACACACGATTCATTGTATCCAACCTGCACAGATTACACAAATGTGGATAACTTCAAAAACACTGCGATAAGGTGATACTCCCCTTGGTGTTGAACATCGGCGTCTTCCTGCTGTGAGATTAGTTGAAATAAATCCACAAACTTTGCTTAGTCAGCAGATTAATACCTTTAGTACTTTGATTTTAGCCATTATAGATTTGTAACATGCAAAAAATAACTAAAATGATTTTCAGTTGAACCAATAAAACGAAGCAGGCTGGTGTGAAAGAAGCTGCGCGGCTGATTTTGTTTCTAGTACTCTCCGTGTTAAATGGTACGTGAAATTAAATTTATTTTAACTTTTATGTATTTTTACATTTGTGGCTTCCTAACAAAGGAAAGAATTTTAATTTCTTTTCTTTTTTTTTAATTAAATGATTTTTAATTGATTTAGTGGTTTTTGAGGATAAAGACACACTGAAGGCCACAGTTTCAAATATTAGCCCGGCACTGTGAATATGTTAGATTAACTGAACTTTCATGAGAAATATCCGTGCTGAAATAATGACCAATCATGGAAATAAACAGTGACAAAGTTTCTGTACCTCTTTAATGAACCCTGGCACTTTGTTCTGTGGACATTTTGTTAATTGAACTCACTTCAAACTGTTAATTTGAAGCTGGTTAGAGTTCCCCGAGGCTTTATGGCAATAAAGAATTATAGTTTGTTAGTCGAGGCAAACAGTGGCATTGTTTTTATGTATGCTTGCATCTATTATTCATGTGTGTGTCTGTGCGTGCGCACACACGCACACTTCTGTATGCACCCATGAGCCAAATGCAATCTAAGGTGAATTGGGGAATTGAGCTTTTGATGGTGAATGTTCTTGTTAGTGTAAAATATGCTTATTCAAATCCCTGGTGGTCCTTTCAGTTTTAGCAAGGCAGTCAATTTGTGGGCAGGCGAGTCCTGGCTCCATGGATTCCCGATATGTGATGTGGAAGCAGAAATGTTGCAAAATGACAGTCCTCTCAATGCATGCTGTGCAAATAACACTTACCCCCCTCCCTCAGAGCTGTGGCAGTGGAAGCATCGCTTTGACCACATAGCATGAGATTTTATTTATATATATATATATATATATATATATATATATATATATATATATATATATATATATATATATATATACACACACACATATATATATAATAATATATAAATATTGTGCTGGTGTTTTAGATGAAATGAATTGGGATTTACAGTAATTAGAGAGCATATTTTGTGCATACTGTCCTTGATGGCATGAATCAGTATGCTATATTAGCAAAAGTTTCTTTGTTATTAATAATTTCTGCTTCCTTCAACAAAAAGTCATGAAAACACTTAAATGTAGTGATGCAGGATTGCTGGGAAGTATATCGAAGCCTGCAGAGTTACTCCTGCAGTAAGACTGAAGTGTTTGGGAAGGACTGCAGCTTTTATTTGTGTGTCCTCCTCTTACACTCTGTGGACAAAAGGAAAAGGTTTTAAATTTTGATGGACGGCACATTCAGAAAGTTTTTATGCTCTTTCAAGGTTTCCACATTTTGTTGTTTCACTCATTTAAAAAGTGAGTCAGTGATTTTTTTTTTTAGTCAAACTCGTCCCAGTGCTTTTCAACAAGTTCCAGTATTTTGTTAATGTATTAAAAACTAATATATATGTTTCTAACATCGCACCTGAGATCTCCTGCATCACCTTCTGTCAGACCTTGAGATACTTATACAGCTTGGAGTCCAGCTACATGTAATTGAAATGAATAAGCCTAGTGAAGAAAGTGTGATGGCGATGGTGTACGTCCACACAGCACTGTGTTTAAACACAAATCAGAGCATGGTAGCCTCAATTATTCACATGCAGAAAAAGTTTTGAACCACCAACAATTTTTTCACGTTAATCAGATCCAATCGAGGACGAGGCTCCGAGCTCAGGGATGTAACCGGGAACCCGGCGATGGCTTTGAATAACATTCAGAGTTCAAAAGGACAACTACAGTATCAGTGACCGGGCAGAAGCCAAAAGGAGCTCGGATAATTCTTAAACCACATGGAGCAGCATCCTCTTGTCTGAAGTGAAGAAAAACATCTTTTAATGCCAATTTTAAAGTCTTAAACAGAGAAAAACAGCCACAGAGTTTTAGTGTGACACCGAACGGGAGGCTCAAAAATAAAATGGAGCAATCCTGAGTGAAGCCTTTTCAAGGTCACAGAGTTAGATTCAATTTACCAAAACAGTGACCTGAAGCTTACCACCAGGAAACCACAGGAGCTTCAGGAACATGTTGTGAGGTTCCTGCAGTGACGCAGCCAGAGTCCTGAGCCCAGTAGTAACAGAATCAGTGGAGAGACCTGAAAATAGCTCAGCTACCCTCATAGGATCATATCCAAAAAGACTTTAAGGTGCTTTAACCAGGTGCTTGTGGTTAATGAGATTTTTCAGCCTTTTAAACACACTGTTTTTCTCATTTGGTTGTATTGTGTGTAAAGGGAGGAAAAAAGCAGAACAACTGAATCTCAAACATAAATGTGGATGTTTGAAGTATGTGTTATGTGCATATACTACAAGAAACGATTGAGAAAGCAAGAAAAACACCTTTGGCTTCCATCTTGCGGCTGTTACCATCCACAGCAGTGCTAAATCCAACCTTTGCTGCCTCTTTTTGTCTCTTCTGACCTCTTTTTTTTTTCTGTTCTCATCTTTAGTTTCAGCCAGTGACTGTGACTCAGAGGAGAATGCAGAGCTCACCTATTACACCCTAAGCCCAGACTTCACCATTTCCCCTCATGGAACAATCTTCCCCGCGGGACCTTTGGACTACGAGAGACCGAATCACCTGTACGAGTTTGTGGTCATGGCCATAGACAAGGGGGAGGTTCCTCGAACAGGCACGACGACGGTACGGATTAGGATGGCAAACGTCAACGATGAGGCGCCTGAGTTCTCCCAGCATATGTAAGTAAGAGATGTGCTTCTGAACTCCTGATTCTGTGCACGTGTTCGTTGTATAAGAGGTATAATGCAGAAAAAACACACACACGCGTTGTTAAGCTCTGTATTATTCTGCTGCTGACTCCTGCCTGCCAGTCAGGGTGAGACAGGAGAGGCTGACAGGTTCTGATGACAGCATGATGTTTGGTGCAGATACCGAAGGACCAACTTTGCTGTGTACTCATTTGTGCGTTGCCAAAGGCAAACAGTCTCCTGCAGTGTCTCTTGGTTAAGTTGTTGAGTGTAAGGATGATCCAACTTGGCTGCTGCACACATTTTAGGTGCAAACTGCCGTTCGCTCGTTTGAGGTGCTGCATGCAATTATAATTTCTGATGTAGTGTGAGCACAGAGTTTCTTGTTTTGTTCTGTTTTTCTGCAGCTTGTTTCATAGAAGATTTAAATTAGTGCTGAAATAAATAATCGAGCGCTCGATCGAAGGAAAGACGTTTGAGCTGCACCTTCCCTCGTTCCACCCTCTGAAATGTGCAGGTTTGCTAACTTTCCCACTTTATAAGTGAATAACTTCGGGCCTTTGAAACAAGCAGTTTCTAAACAATTAATCATTTAATTCAAGTTATAAAATATGAGGAGCAACTCTGTTAAATCTTTGGAGCTCCTGGGGCCGAGAGGAGAATATTGCAGTGTTGAGGTTGGCCTGTCTCTGTTTAATTAAATGCATGCATTCCTCTCTTCCTTCCTCCATGTTTGTTGCTTGAATTTTGAATCAGATTTTGCATTTCAGATTCATATGAAACGAACGTTTCAATCAGCACTGATGCACCAGATGGATGATCAGAGCGAGATGGGCTGCGTCCACGTCTTCCTCTTTGATGGTCGAGCTGCATTGATTCAGCTCCACAATTCCCTGCTGATTTCAAATTGATCTATATCTGTGGAAAAAATATCTCTCGCGCGCTCCTAAACGTGCTCATCTGAAGCCATCTGTGATCAGTGGTTTTATTTTAAATCTGTCACCGAGGTTTCTGTGCAGTTCATGGACACCAAAGTAAATAAGGCAACCAGAGCTAATTCACTTAGAACCTGAGAGAGGGAGAGCTTCCCAGTTCAGCATCACAGCTGCTGTTAACACCCCCACCCACACACACACACACACACACACACACACACACACACACCACACTCATGCTGCTGTGGTGTCTGCATCTTTTAATTGGTTGATTTTTCTGGCAGAGAGCTGGGCAGATTGGTGAGGCAGGGTCAATCAACCATGCCCACTAGCACCCTCAGGAGGTCCTGAGCCCTAACTCTGTGTGTGTGTGTGTGTGTGTGTGTGTGTGTGTGTGTGTGTGTGTGTGTGTGTGTGTGTGTGTGTGTGTGTGTGTGTGTGTGTGTGTGTGTGTGTGTGCATTCAGTAATTGAGAAGGTCCCAAGAAAGTGGGGTGTTGGTATGGACAGAGTGATGTGTCTATAAAGTGCATTCATGCGTTGTGCATCTGATATGCATGTGTTTATATTTGTTGTTTATAGAGGAAGGGGATTTGTGTGTGTGTGTGTGTGTGTTGGTTGTATTGGTTTTCTGTCAGCGACAGCAGAATAATCTGTCAGTTCTTCTTCTGTAACCCTGAACCTTCTGCCACAGCTGCCCTAAAAACAGCACTTGACAATCTATGATTCATCATTGAGGCACGAACGGAGCTCCGGAGTCCTCCATGCAGGCAAACACACATGTATACTTGTACAAATATACTTAAATGTGCACACATGATGACGTCTGTCATGTTTGATGGAACAAATACAGTAGGGATAGTTTGGGAGGATTACATTCCTGATAAAATTCATTACTGTCCCTCTGTTGTTGTGTGCATGCAGGGGGAAATGTGCGTGTGTGTGTGTGTTTTAGTTGGTGCATGTGCTGGATAGAGCGGAAAGAGGAGCAACAGAGAGAGGGGTCATTAAATATATTAATATATCATTATCCAGGCAGAAAATGTGGCCTATTTGTATTGATCCTTGGAGTCAAAAGTAAGCGATAATGAGCCACATTTCTACATGTTTTGCCAGTTCATACTGAATCTAGGTTTCAGTTCTAAAAACGTTATGGTCCTCCTGAAAACTGGTATTTATTTTTATTTTATAGTTACACATGGTGTTGATCTTTATTATCTTGCTAAAAAAAAAGAAAGTGATCCTGACCCTGGCCATATTCTGTATGTAAAAGTGTCTGTAACGCACTCAGTTTGAAGCCCTTGGTCTACTTTATTGACCATCTTTGGATGAGATGTTGGTGTGCCAAGTTATCAGCCACACACAAATAAAATATTAGAATTTCATTCAACAAATCACAGACTTTGTTGAAAGGCTGTCAGTACAGTTTACTGCTCAGTATTTTATTTAATTTGTCAAATAATGTCATTAAAAATACTCCCAATGATAGCGCGGTTTAGGTTCAGTTCAGTTCGACTTGAATTAGCACAGTTGATACCTAGCAGACAGCTTTTGGCAGTTACAGCTGCAGTCCAACAGGCTTAGACATGTTTAATTCTGCTGTAAGGTTTATCTAGTCTATTCTCTGGGTTGTCCAGTCTTGTTGATGATCTGGCTGAGGAGGTTCAGGCCTATGCGGGACTTGAGCATCTCCTTGATAAATCCCACACTTTTGATGGTGACTTGAGCAGTTAGCTTGAGTTCCTGATGAAGGCTCTGAGGGTCCTGTTGATCTTGTACAGTTCTAGACTTTCCAGGATCCATGTGTGCAGCATCGAGTCATAGGCTTTCTTGTAATCAATCCAGGCGGTGCACAGGTTGGTCAGTCGGGTCTTGCAGTCTTGAGTGACTGTTTTATCTACTAGTAGCTGGTGTTTAGCTCCCCTGGTATCTCTAACAATTCCTTTCTGGGCCCCGCTCATGTATTGAGCCACGTGGCTGCTCATCTTAGCTGCTATGATGCCTGACAGGAGTTTCCATGTCGTACTGAGGCAGGTTATTGTCTGGTAGTTGGATGGGACTGGTCCCTTCTGGGGGTCCTTGGGGATCAGAACTGTCCGGCCTTCAATCAGCCATTCTGGTGCACGTTATCCATTAGCAGCTGGTTCATTTGTGCTGCCAGGCACTCATGGAGTGCAGCTAACTTCTTTAGCCAGTGGTTGTGAATCATGTCAGGGCCTGGCGCTGTCCAATTCTTCATATCTGAGATTCTTTCCTGAATGTCTGCCACTGTGATGGTTACTGGATCCTGTTCAGGGAGGTTGCTGTGGTCTGCTCTTAGGCTCACTAGCCACTGAGCGTTGGTGTTATGTGTTGCATCCTTCTCCCATATTTTCTTCCAGTGTTCCATCTCCAGCCTTGGTGGGGGTGCTGTTCTCATATTGTTCCCCTGCCACTGAGAGTATACCTCAGATGGTTCAGTGGAGAACATCTGGTTTATTCCCCTGGCTTCAATCTCTCTGGTATACCTCTTCAGGTGGTTAGCCAAAGCTGTGAGTCATTGCTTGGCAGCCTCTAAGGCCTCAGGTATGGACAGCCTGTTGTATTTCTTAGACACTCCTGTCTTCATCACACCTTTCTGCAGCTCTGATAGCTGGCTAACTTCCCTTTGTGCTGCCTTTATCTCAGCCTCTAGTCTTCTTCTCCATGGAGGGTACTGCTCCTTGTTCATGTTACAGCCAAGTATCTCAAGGATCACTGTTGCTGTGTTCTCTTTCAGGTCAGCTGCTCTCACACTGCACATACAGTTCCTCTCAGGGCTCAAAGTGTCGGGATGATGATATCTGCACCCTTTTTTGCACCGTGTTAATTTTATTAGATGACAAGATAAACATCTAAGAAAAAGTTAATAAGAGAGAGAGAAAAAGTGTGTTATAACTGGTGTTTCTCCTTAATATGAAGTTATTGTAATGAGTAAAGTCAACAATGGTATAGTCCCAATTTATCTCCTTTTTAAAATGCATTTGGTGTTTTGTTTTGTTTTAATTTTTGTTATGATATATTGATGCGTCTCTCTGGTGCCATCTCTTCATAACTTCTGCTCAGGCGTCACCTGTTATTGTTCTGGGAGACTTCTCCCTCCAAATTAGATTTCTCTTATACAAACTTATTTCTCATTCCGCCTTTTGATTTCCCCCATTGAATCAGTAAGAGCGATGATGGTGTCTCCACAGAGCGAGAATAGTGCTTCCATGGAGTTGAGGTCATGTTGGATTTAAACCCGACATTCACTTTAGGTTACCACGAAGGTCAACATGCAGACATGTTGTTTTTTTGCTGTTCAATATGAATTCTGCATTTAAAGCAACAGCAGATGAATAAATCCTGACGTTTCTCTTATCTTCCTTTTTTTTTTTTTTGTTGCTTATTCACGTGGGGAAGAAAGGTGGGGTCAGTGATTTTTGAATGTGGTGTGGATGCTGGATTTTCCCACACAGCCGTCTGTAGGGTTTACAGAGGATGGTCTGCAAAGTGAGCAGCAGCTCTCTGGGTGAAAATGGCTTGTTGATGCCAGAGATCAGAGGAGAAGGGCCAGACTGCTTTGAGCTGACGGGATGGCAAAAGGCACTCAAATAACCACTCGTTATCACTGAGGGATGCAGAAGAGCATCTCTGAACACACAACACCTCAAACCTCGAAGCAGATGAGCTACAACAGGAGAAGACCACACCGGGCTCCACTCCTCTCAGCTGAGAATGGGAAACCGAGGCTTCAATTCGCACTGACTCCTCAAAATTGGACAATAGAAGGTCGAAAAAATGTCACCTGGTCTGATGAGTCTCGATTTCTGCTGCTACGTGTGGATGGTGGAGTCAGAATTTGGGGTAAACAACATGAAAGCATGGATCCATCCTGCCTTGCATCAAGGGTTCAGGCTCATGATGGTGGTGTAATGGTGACACTTAGTACCACAACCTACCTGAGGATTGCTTCTGGCCACGCCCCCTTTATGACCACAATGAGACCTGAATATACTATACCGGATACCAGAGCATGTAAACATCTGCTTCAGTTAGAACTACAACTGATCCATCAGCCCGACATCCATCACTGCTTTCACCTGGCGGGGCTCTGAGTGGGAATCAGGTTGTTTTGTTGCTGTCAGTTCTCAAGGCGTGAAAAACAGGATTCAGGTTTCAGCTCTGCTCGTTTTTGCAGTACGACAAACAAGCAGAGTGCTTATTAATACTGTTCTTAAGGACAGATTAGAGGGAATTTAGACAGTGAGCTAAATAAACACAGTGAGAAACAGTTGGATGAATCAACACACACACACACACACACACACACACACACACACACACACACACACACACACACACACACACACAGAGAGTCCATTATCCCCATGTTCCCCCTCCATTCTTCATCTATGCTTTATCTGGATAAACTAAAATACAATTCCATAATTAAATTCTCTAATTAATTTATACAACTGACATCAGGCGTCAGCCTAAGGGATGCATACTTTTCTCCCCAGATCGACACAATGAAAACAAACTGAACCAAAGTGTAAAACAAAAAGTTTAAAAACTAATTAGTGTGTCGGTGTGTGCGTGAGACTGTTCTCATTTAATTGAAATATTGATTGGGCCAAATTAGAGTTGTGGTAGAGTCCCAGCGTGATTGCAGAATGCATCTTATTGTTGTATGACTGCTTCACTGTGTTCCCTCTCAGTGACCTGTTCTCTCCTTGCTGTGCCCTGTAATTCACTCAGAGGCAGTTCTTCGTGCAGTGGACGCCCACAAGCATCTGCTTGAAAGCATTTAGGGTTATTCTGATTTAAGTGTCAACAAGGATCAGCCTTAAAATCTGTCCTGAAAAAAATTGCTGTGACAGTGTAATATAATCTTTTCTGTGAGTATTTATGAAATTTACATCATTCTTAGCTTTAATGGCTAGAAGTATATGTGGGTCATGCTTTTATGCTGTGCATGAGAAAAGGGTGATGCATTTCTCTGTGATCATCACTCTTATCTAACGAACTGCACTGGATACAAAGTCAAGTGCATATGTAAAATTATCATTCCAAGCTCAGAAATAACTAATAAATAAGCCTAACTGAGACATTAATTTGTCGAGGACCGTTTGCAGAGTGAGTTTAAACTTTGTTAAACTCTTCTCGTTTCACTTCTGACTAAAATATTTCCCCAAACAAAAATTTAAACCCTGAACAAGTTCAGCTTTACAATAGTAAAAAATTAAGATCCACGTGCACCCAGAACAGCATGATACGAGCAGAAGTGATAAATATGACCTGCATTTGGTTTCCTCAGAGTCTGTCTTATCTCTGCGCTGTCTTGAACATGTCATCGCTCTGAAAATGTGTATTTAAAACCTCTCCACAAAGGAAAAGTTCAGCTCGGTGGCTCCATTTATATTAAAGGAGTAGGAGTGCAGTATTCTCAGTGTACACTGTTATATCAAGGCTAACATGTGAAGAAAGATTACAGAATAGAAGCTTTGCACGGGAGCAGAAAGTAATTATGTTCAGTTGTTTACATGGAAACTGTTTTCATTTGGTCTGCTTTATTCTAATTGAGGAGTTTTTATGGAGTTTTGTTGTTTGATTCGTGCTTTTAAACTGATTACATCTGGAATATTCGGCTCTGGGGAAACGTAGCCGCAGATGGTGGAGGTTTTAAAAAGTTGATGTGCCGTGCTGACAAATACAGACTGACATCAGCTATTGTTACCATTTCATCTGTGTTGTAATCATAAGCCTGATTGTAAGCTGACTTCATTTGAATCTATAATGGTTACTCTGTCTGCATCTGTAATGCAGACGTAGAGTTCATGGAAGGAGTCGGGACAAAAGAGGCTCAGTAGCCCCTCTGAAGGAGTCATGCATAAATTTAGCTGCACAGACATCATCTGTAATTTTGCCTTCAAATTGCAGACAGAACTGCACAAGTAGGCCTCAGTTCATCCCGGCTTTCAGGTGAGATAAATATAAGCAATTATCTAATGATCTTTCAAATAGCTTCCTTAGCCCACAAGTGGAAGCCAGTTGATCAATGTGCCCTATGTACTCTCAGAGACTGCATAATAAAGAAACAAAGCACAGCATCTCCCCTTACCTGGCTTGCGTATTGATCTGTATGGAAGTGCGCGGCTTGTAGAGTATGAGCTGAAATTACTCAGAAGCTGCAACAACACTTTACAAACTAGCAAATGAGTGGCACATCAGAGATCTCCCCGAGCTGAACTAGTCCAACAGCTGCTGAGGCAGAAAGACTCCACTGACAGAATATGATCAGCGTTCATCTCCAAATGAAAGCACCCTGTTTTCAGTGCAAAATAAACAGTCCACTGCTAGAGTGACTGACAGATATATTTTTCAATCGGGCTGTCAGTTACTAGGACTGCATTTTGAATGTGCACACTCACGTGGGCAGGCAATGAGTCAGTGATAAATGACAGCAGGAACAGCAGATCTGTGAGTCCTGCCTTTAAGTGCACACACAGATGAGGTAGTGGTCGTTGGATAGCAGTCTGCTGCGATAAGGACTTCTCCTCAGTCGGTCTGTCAGTGACTGCATCTTTCAGCAGAGATGGTGTCCTGTGGGAAAACTAGATAGATTTATTAAAGGACTTCACAGTGTGACGTCATATTTTAATGCTGTAGGTAGTCTCGGTTGGTATTTCAAATCAAGTCAAGTCAGATTTATTACATTTAAAACAACAGCAGCTGACCAAAGTGCTGTACATCTAAAATAATCAAATAACATAAAAGATAAGATAAAATGACAGTTAAGACAGGAAACATAAAATAATAAAACCCTGAGTAAAAACAGTACAATAAT
Source organism: Archocentrus centrarchus (assembly GCF_007364275.1). Lineage (NCBI taxonomy): Eukaryota > Metazoa > Chordata > Actinopteri > Cichliformes > Cichlidae > Archocentrus > Archocentrus centrarchus. Next base: position 34,546,857 of record NC_044348.1, read on the forward strand.
GTACCCAGAACTCAGTCCGATTTAAGAGCCAGAGGATAAAAATGGGGTTTTAAAAGTGTTGGAGCGGTCCCGGATGTGAAGCGGCAGGTTGTTCCACAGTTTTGCAGCAACAGCTGCAGAGGCCCGATCACCTCTGTGCTTTAAGCTGGACCTCGGGACACTTCTAGTGGGAATGTGGGAGTGTTAACCCGTGCAACGCCTTAAAACCAAGTAATAAAACCTTGAAGTCAGTCTGGAAACTGACCGGCAGCCAGTGTAGGGTGCTGTGCTGATATGGGGGATATGTGGTCTCACTTACGAGTGCCAGTTAGTGACCGCGCTGCAGCATTTTGGACCAGCCGCAGTCGGTGAAGTCGAGACAGACACCTGAATAAAGACTATTACAGGAGTCAAGTCGAGATGAAAGAAGGCATGGACAGCCCTCTCAAACTCTCTGAAACGGAGGGATGGCTTCACCTTTGCAAGCAGCCGGAGATGAAAGAAACTAGATTTAATGACAGCATTAACATGTTTGTCAAAAGTCAGATTGCTGTCAAAGATTACTCCCAGGTTCCTCGCAAAGGGTTTATTATAAATCTTTAAAGGGCCGAGATCGCAGAGGTCAGGAGCACCAAACACAATGACCTCTGCTTTCTGTTTGTTTCGCTTAAGAAAATTAAAAGCCATCCAGGTCTTAATGTCTTCCAAACAGTCCTTCAGAGGACTCGTCGATTTGTGTTTCAGTGGCAGGTAAATCTGCGACTCATCAACATAGCAATGAAACAAGATGCCATGTTTTTTAAAAACTGCCCAAGGGGAGCATATACATCGAATAAAGAACTGAGCCAAGAATGGACCCATGGGGGGGGTCATACCTTCCTAATGCAGGGATCTGCTGACCTGCCCACTGGCCCTAAGTCAGCCAGGTCGATGAACCAGACAAAAGCTGCAGCAGCTGTTACAGTAATTTAGTTAATGTATTTGATTAACCTCTGTGAACATTTTGCACAACTTGAAAGAACTATAAATATTTTTAAAAAGGATTATGGAGTCAGACAGATATAATAACACAACACTGATCTTTTACTTATGCCCACTAATAGGCTAAAACATTCATTGCTGCATGTAAACACAGGTAAATTTGAGTTGATGTTTTGCTGTTGGTAAATCTACATGTTATTTGCTCTTGATGCTGCAAGTGAGAATGTCAGGGCCTGAGGCCGAAGCTCAGAGGAGGGCCCAGGACACGGATGAGACAGCAGCAACTATTCACAAGAAGTTTGTTGTTAAACTGGAATTTACACGAAGTCCGTTAAACACAGTTAAAGGTGGGGCGCAGGGAGGGGAGACCTGAAAGCTAATGAATGAATTGTATCAGCGGAAGAAAAAGGATGGATGGGTAGCAACAGTGTACAGAATCTTAATGCTACTTAACTTTACTCCTGCACAGCCACCTGTCACTAGCTGAAGTCTACAGGACAGACAGTCTGTGCTGCACTGGAGCTCCAACAGACCCTTTGCTGATTCCTGGAGGTGTACACCAGCTGGATGAAAGTGGGACCGATGACATCTTATGAAGTCAGAGTGGCTTTGTAGTAATCTAGAAGTTCTAGAAAAGGAAAATATGGTTGTGTTTGGTTGTATCTTTATATGACTGGCATATAACCACACTACACTCTAACTTGTTCTGAATTTGTCTGCTTGACTGAATCTGAAATCATCATCTATGAAGGTATCAACTGTTGGATGAAGGGAGATCCAGCTGAAAATGTTACATTTTTCAGGCACAACTTAGAGAACATGGATGAATCTGTTTGCAGATACTGCAAGAGTAGTGTCTGTATTTTCATTATTGAAAATCACACCATCTGGATTTCTAAATACCATGTTGGTATTTTGATTGTGACAAAAGTCTCAAAGATTAATATCTCAGAATACTTAAACAACTAACACAAAACTGCCCGCATGGCTGGATACCACTGAGGGTCAACAACCAAGTATTTTGGCAGCTTTTTAAGAATGGAGTTTATGATTTTCAGAGAGATGAAAGTCGCTTGAGGTTATTTCTTAAAATTTCACTAATCGAACAGCATTTTCTTGGCATCGTAGCAGAGATCTGCCCCATTTCTCACATTCATAGTTACTCCTTTTTGGGCGTTTCCTTTTGTTTCTAGTAATTTAAATTGAACGTGCATGTTTCTGTCCTTTTTTATATATATTATTTTTGTTTTAATCTGAATTCAGCAAGCTGTCAACCCTGCAAACTCACAGTCTCAAAAATTAAGGTCACCTTTGAAAATTTGCTTCAGAGTCATCATCTTCCTTTGACCACTAGTATAGATCATTTTTATAATAATTATGAGGTTTTCTATTCAAGATTTGCAGTTTCTTTTTCATTAAAATGTTCCTGCTCTTAATGCCAAGGCGGTTCTTTATGTAGAACTAATGATCCGGAGATGGTGGCATGTATTATGTAATTATCAGCTATTTACATTAAGGCAGCTGAAATACGTTTGAAGACTGTAGAGGGTCTAGCAAGGTAGAAGGGTCAGCCTTTCAAGAAAAGTTTTGCTTTCAAGCACATCAAGTGGTTCAGAGATGTATGAGCAAGGCCATGGAAGAGTTCAAAGCTGAGGTTCAAAGTGCTACACAAAGATACAAAGATAAAACCGAAGGAGAATTTCACAGCAAAAAGCTGCACTGAGCTCGGCGTGTGGAGCCTGATAGTAAATGCACGTCAAGCCAAATGAATAACTTGAATAACTTGGCCAATAAAAATATATAAATAAGCTTGGCTGCTTCAAATGCCTTGACAGAGGCAGGGATTTCACCTGAATCTACTGCAGCGTTGTCCTGGTTCATCGGCGTCTCCCCAGCAGGATCACTGCTTTGTGGGGATCTGCTTTAAAGCAGGTTTTCTGCTGCAGTGATTCATTGACCATGACCCTGTCACTGAGAGGCACCAGCACAGTGTGATATCATATTTTACTGTAAGGAGGACATCATTCTAAAAAGTTTAGTTCTTGACTCATCAGAAAAAAACGACTCATCGGTCGTTTTTATTGTGTTCAGAGTCGTTTAAATTCATTAAGAAAGTCCACACAGGCTGTCGTGTGGCTTTTACTCAGAGTGGCTTCCCTCTAACTGCTCGACCACAAAGGCCCAAGTGATGGAGTGCTGCTGAGACGGTTATCCTTCCGGCAGGGCCTCTCATCTCTGTAGAGGACTTATGAAGCTCCGTTAGAGTGACTGTTGGGTCCCCGGTCTCTGAACAAGGACCTAATTTTCAAAGTTTGGCCAGATGGCCATCTCTGTAGAGTCCTGGTGGTTTTTCCTTTTCACAATTATTGAGGCCACTGTGTTCCTGAGACTTATAGAGATGATCTCATACCATCGCACTGATCTGTGTCTTGCCACAATTTGCCACGGATAAACAGAGTTCCTTGGACTTCATGGCTTAGGTGTTGGTCTTAGCATGCAGACTGGATTGAGGGAGCTTATGCAGATGTGTTGTTTTAAACCTACAGCATGGGCAGTAGAGATGGACTCAAGAGTTTTAGACATCTCAGAGATTATTAATGCAAATAGGATGTGTCTGGGCCAGATTCTGGAGTGCCACAGCACAGGCACAGTATTTGCATTTTTGCCCTTAATTATATCCATATATTATTTGATAGGTTAATCAGGGCTGTGTCTTTGACCTCATGGTTATATACAGATACACTTGTTTATGAGGGCTGCACCCTTAAATGTTTAAAAAGCTTTAAGCAGAATTGTAAGAGCAAGTCTAAGGTGATATTTTATCCTTTACCTTCACAAGGATCTACTCTTTACCTTTTCCCTAAAGCAACAGACATGCACACCTTTGAAATTTGATTAGCTTTCAGCCACGAGCGTCTTCTGGAATAGTGATGACCACAAACCAACACAAAAAGACTGCCTGAGTACTGTGCTGAGAACTTGTTTTACTGTAGTAATATCACAGCTATCACATGTTCTCATTCGGTCATTTCAGAAGTTGCTGGATGAGAGACGTTCTGTGGTGGAAGGTGTGATGGAGTAAACCTGTCTATATGTGACTCACTGTACTTCTTTGGAGCTGTATGGTTTTTAGGAGAATTGCATTGAAAGGTGAATTTCTGAGTCATTTGTGCTCCCCTGTGGCTGCTCTGTATGCTGGTGCTCAGGACTCTGCCGGCTTACATATCTGCTCAGGGACTGATTAACACCTGGGGCTCCAGGAGGAAGCAATTAACTATCCAGTACGACATGAAATAGACAGCGCTGCGTTCAGAAAATAGATTTCTCTCATCAAACACGTGGCCTTTAACGTACCTCTGTTACATGTTATACATTCACTAAGTTTGAGGGTGGCTCCAAATATGGACCACTGTTATTGCTGTACCATTCACACAGGGCTCACAGGTAGGCCTTTTGTGTGTGTAGCTGTACACGTGTTGTGAAGCTCTCTTTGGTGACGATGTGCAACACAAACAGTGGTCTCGTTGTCGCCCTGCAAACTGTGACGCCAGACTGGAGGAATGAGCCAAAATGTTTCCAATTCTAATTATTATGCTGTAATTTTTCTCCATTTCTTTAAACAACAGTCCATCAAACTAAAGTAAGGATCATCATTTTCATAACTACATTGCAAATACAGAAAAAAATTCTATGATATGTAGAGAGGGTGGTGCATTTGGCTGCTAACAGATTTTTGTGTGACACATATGAGTCAGTGTTTTCTTCATGGGCTTCTTTATTTTTTATCAATGGGACACATTGAACTGCAGGTCCTGTATGAATTCGATGGAATGGATTTGAAAAACGATGGCTGTGTGTCGCTGCGGTGCTGATTGTGCTCTCGTTTCTGTGTCTTTTATCAGATATCGGACGTTCGTCTCAGAGGACGCGGGCCCCAACACGTTGGTTGCTACGGTGCTGGCAAAGGACCCTGACGGTGATGGGATCACGTATAAGATCACCACAGGAAATGAGGAGGGCAACTTTGTCATTGACAGCCAAAAAGGTTTGATAATCGGACTTTATAGCTGAATATTCCTTTAACTACTTCAACTTGATTCAGGCATTAAAGGGGTCCTGTTCTGCTCATTACCAGCTCCATATTTTTATTCTTGAACACTACTAGAGTAGCTTTTCATGATTTATTGTTCAAAATAATCCTCATTTATCTTATACCAAGCCTTGTTACAGCCCCTCAATCCATCTTCAGTCTGAGAAGAGTGGTTTACCCACCTCAGCCCTCCCTTTAAGCTAACGCTCTTCTGATTGGCTGACACTAGAAAAGAGGAGGTTGGAACTGAAGGTGGGTGGGGCTTCCATGCTCTCAGCCAGAGCTGGGTGCATGAGAAGACCATATTAAAGATGTGCGGAAAAAAAATGTTGCAAACAGAGCTGTGAGAGCTGTTAGAAGTGTGTGTTTTTACCTCACAGAGAGTGCCTGTGAAGACTTAGGAACTTATGTAGAAAACACTCCCCCCTTTAAATATTGGTTTCATATGTTTTCTTTCCCTCCTCTGTGGCACTGTATGCGAGACGGTATATAAATATGGTTTTGTCTATTTTTTCCATTTTTTTTAAGCCCATGCTCAAAGACACTACGTACTTCAGATACATTTGCCCGTTACATGGTGGTGCGTGATGAATTATTTTTATCTTGCTGCTTAAAATTTTAGGGGAAGAATCCTAGAACCTCAGGCTGCTCGGGGCCCTGTTATTATTTTGCTCTTCACCCATTTAGCACAAAAACTGATGCATCTGCAAAGTGTTTTCTTTCCACAGTTATTTTCACCTTGCTTTGCGGAGTGTCTTGCCTGCTCTATTTACATACACCACATAAATATAAAGGCTCCGTGTTTTGTCAAGCCTGCCCCAGGGGGTCTGGAAAATATGCTTCATAGTGTGTGTTTTAGTTTCATGTCCTTCACCGTAGCTTCTGTTCTGTGGATGAGGAGGCCTCACCAGCGCACCTCTTACTGCAAGAAGCTTTGCAAAGGATATTTAAATTCTGACAGGGCATGTCATAAAGATATTAGAATTATCAGCCAAAGTGTGGAGCCCATTTTCACAGTCCCTCAGTAACAAAATACCATCTGAGGTTTATAGTCACACATCTCAGCTTCCTCTGAGGCAGGTGCAGTAACGCCAGAAGCAATGTGAAATGGGAAGCTGGGTTAATGACACAGTGTGTGTTTTGTGTGTGTCTGGGAGCTGTAATGGTGGCAATTTCATAGCGGTTCGACCCTTTTTGTAAATTGAAACCCCCTTTGAATCTGCATTTCACATCACAGGGTAATACGATGACTTTTACAAATTCAATTACTCAAAACTTCAAGGCGCAATTTCCTCTGTTCGCCAGCAATGACATTCACTGTCAGCTGATAGCAGCGGTCATTTTATCAAGCAGAGAGAAGATTTGTAGCAATAACTCGATTCCATCGCCAATCAGAAGATGACTCTGCCATTTGGGTTGTTGCCTCTGTTTGGGTTTTGTCATACTGACCACATTTTTCCTCTCATCAGCTGTGAAAAAGTTAACTTTTTAATTCAAGTTTCTTTGAGGCTTCTGACAAACTGAGAGGTTCAGTGTAGAGGAAAAGTTAAATGTCTCTCTGTATGGTGGACGTTTCCTACCTACCGAGTTTGACACCTCATAAAAACAAATTAAGCCAAACTCGTGGAACTTGGTGAAGGCGGGTTCTCTGGAGCTGGAAAAAGGGCGACTGGACCTGTTTTTGTTTCCTGAAGACGTTTCACTTCTCATCCAGATTGTAATGACCCACGCCTCTTTTCACACCGTGGTGCATGTGACAGTGTGTCACAACCAACTCCAGGGGACTACGCCCACTGGAGTTTAAATACCTGGGTCTCTCCACCTTTTGATTTGAGGACTGAAGAGTTTTTAAGAAATATCGATATATTTTCATACGTGATATAAGATGAGACAATATCGTTTATATCGATATAGTCTATGTCGCGTTATAATCATACTTATTGATCCACGAGTTCACACTGCCCCCCTCTCTCTCTCACTGCTTCAGCCGTAAATCACGCAGGAAGGGACAGTATGGCAGTGTTGCCAACTTAGTGACTTTGTCGCTAGATTCACTGGCTTTTCAGACCCCGCTGGCAACTTTTTTTTCCAAAAAGCAACTAGCAACAAATTTAGCAACTTTTTCTAGTGACGTTGGAGAGTTTTGGAAACCTGAAATCCTCCGCTGTCACCGTGTTTTGTGTACAGCCTTCGTACTGCGTCTGTTCGTACGCTTTGGCATCGCCCGGACCCCCAAGAGTCCCTGGCTGCAGGCAGGAGGGCCCCACCAAACCTCAGCTCCATAGCAGAAGTTGGTTTGTACCATCCTGATACACGGCACCGCCTTCAGGATACAATGTTTGAACCATTGGATGCACATGGTCCTCCAGAATGGTTCAGTAGTCCTTTGCAGTGACGCGTCCATCTAGCACAAGTATTGGGCCAAGGGAATGCCATGATATGGCAGCCCAAACCATCACTGATCCACCCCCATGCTTCACTCTGGGCATGCAACAGTCTGGGTGGTACGCTTCTTTGGGGCTTCTCCACACCGTAACTCTCCTGGATTTGGGGAAAACAGTAAAGGTGGACTCATCAGAGAACAACACATGTTTCACATTGTCCACAGCCCAAGATTTGCGCTCCTTGCACCATTGAAACCGACTTTTGGCATTGGCACGAGTGACCAAAGGTTTGGCTATAGCAGCCCGGCCGTGTATATTGACCCTGTGGAGCTCCCGACGGACAGTTTTGGTGGAAACAGGAGAGCTGAGGTGCACATTTAATTCTGCCGTGATTTGGGCAGCCGTGGTTTTATGTTTTTTGGATACATCTGGGACATGTAGCTTTGACTCTGAAGGGCCTTTTTGTTATACCTTTGGGAAGAAAAAATATCGAGGTATATATCGTATATCGCCATTCTGCTAAAAAATATTGAGATATTACTTTTTGGCCCATATCGCCCAGCCCTAACCTGGATGACTGAGAACCTACACAGACATGAAGAAGGATGATTCACTTTCATGCAGATCTGGATCACTTAAATTAGCTGAGTTTAATTTCCAAGTACCCTTCTAGTTAAGTCGTTTTCCTGCCAGTGCCTCATATACACATTGCTAATACACACTGATGAATTTAGCCATTATCAGTTTATCCAGTAAACTGGTATAAGTGGTTCCTGGACCTTTAACTAAGCAGCTGAATGGAGACCGGTCATTTTCAGTCTTCTTCCATTTCTTACTGGGACAAAAGCACAGAGTGTGCATTTTTAGTGAATATATGACACAGTTTATGGGATATTGGGCCTTTGCTCAGGCTAAAGGTGGCTAGAGTTGAGAAATGTGACATGACCCCACAGAGGAGATTTCAGTCAAACACACACCTACAAGTCCTAAAAACAGAGGAACCGTATAGAAATCCTTTGTATTTGCTTTTTAAAAGTGTGTGAACCTCTAAAAGATTCTGCTGGTTTTTGTAAGTTACATGAATTTTCCTCCAGTACAAAGCTGCAGTGCAGTACTCGTTTTAGTTCTCATTTCTTAAAGCGCGTTTCATAGCAAATTATAATATCAGCAGGACAAGTGAAAAGTGAAAAATCTACATGCATTTTCACAGTATCAGTTTGGCGTTTGGTACGTCCATGTTTTTGCTTTCACTGTTTGAAAGTATCGACTCAGTATAGCTTATATGTCATTGAATAAGCTCGTGTTATCCTAGCAGTATCCTTTTTGCAGTGTTCCAGAACGCTCCTTTGATGTCAGGAGTGCTCGGCTTTCTCACCTTTCAACCATCGCTGAAGATGTTAAGTGGGGTTGAGTTCAGGTGAACGTGGATAAAAAGTCTCTGATGGTCAGCACTCCTCGGGTTTCTTTGGTCTTCAAGTTGTGAAGCAAAGCAATGTTCGGCATTTGTGCTCATTATCCTGCTGCGGTATGAATCCTTCTCCACAAAGATGGAGTATGACTTGAGTGCAGCTTCTCCTTCACCAGCGTGGAACTGACACCCAAAGCCAAACACCCTCAGAGTCTCACATTCCCACCACAACATTTCACTGTAGACTTTATTTACTGTAGTGTTGTTTTCTCTCTCTCTCTCTTTTTATATCCTACCTACACGCTTGGATACATAAGATTTTTTTTTTTGGTCACCTGCTGTGAAATGCTGGAACATTTTAACCCACCTCGAGCATTTGGCCAAGTGGTTTGGAGCTGCTGCTCATCCTCTAAGACAGCTTTGAGGGTACTTTTACTAATAGTTTTCTTTGCTTTCCTCAAGTACAGCCGTATTTTAATTTGATTGATTTGAACAAGTTTCTGATGAGTGCATCATGTCCACTTGAAACTCATCTAAAACTCTGCTTTAGTTCGATTTTCTTACATTTGGTTGATGATTGTGATACAGTTCTGAACTTCTTCAAGTTACCTTCTGTAACTTGTCTCATTTTAAACCTGCAGACTTTCTGATTGCTTGCTGGCTCACATTAAAATAAATAAAACTCAGTTTATATGCTCAGACTTGAGACATGTATAAACTGCAGGAGACAATAATAATGTAGGTTTTTGGTGTCTTGCATTTCTTTTTTTAATTTGGGTCAACACCATCTAATGGCTGGAGTAAATGAGACATTGGGAAATGAAGGATTTGGGGGGGTGGGGGTGGATGGAGCAGGAAGACACAATCTTTGACTTCATGTGTTGAAGTCCCGGCTGTTATAGACACTGATAATCTTTATTGGATGTTTAAATTCTTTATTCCAAGTTTAGTTCTGACCTTCAGAACGCCATATTTATTCTTCATTCTAAATAATTAGTGGGACAGCATCATTCTATGGATTTTTATTTTTGACGTGGAGAATCAGTAATTGTTTCTTACAAGGAAATGAACAGTCTCTAATTTTTATGGTAGTTTAATTTTAATATCAACCAAAAAATCCAGAAAAAAAAACATGTTTATTTGCATGTCATTGAGTGAAATAAGTATTTGATCCCCTAAAACCCAGCCAGAATTGTGTCTCTCACAGATTGGCTGTTTGCCCATGTGTGGTGCACAGATTACAGATACTCCTGATCTCAACTCATTATGTGCATGAAGCACACCTGTCCATCTCGTTCTCTCCACCACCCTGGGTGGGACCAAAGAGCTGTTAAAGGATGTCAGGGACAAGGCTGTAGACCTGCATAAGGCTGGAATGGGTGAGAAGGTGACAGCTGCACATGTATAGGTCCGTCTTAAGTTTGCCAGTGAACATGTAAATGATTCAGAGAAGGCCTGGGAGGAAGTGCTGTGGTCAGATGAAACCAAAATCGAGCTCTTTGGCATCAACTCAACCTGCCATGTTTAGAGGAAGAGAAATTCTGAGAATGACCCAAAGAATGCTAACATACCATCAAGCACAGAGGTGGAAACATTATGCTTTGGGGCTGTTTTTCTGCTAAGGGTGCAGGTCAGTCTACCGTAAAACCTTTGACGAGAACCTCCTTTCCTCAGCCAGAACACTGAATATGGGTCGTGGATGGGTCTTCCAGTCTGACACTGACCCAAAACATACCACCGAGGCAACAAAGGAGTGGCTAAAGAAGAGGTAGCAGCCAAGAAACCTGAAGGATTTAAGGAGTTTCTGTAAAGAGGAGTGGGCCAAAATGAGTGCAAACCTGGTGACCAATTACAAGAAGCATCTCACTGCTGTGCTCGCCAACGAGGGTTTCTCCATCAAGTACTTATTCATGTTTTACTTGGGGATCAAATACCTATTTCACTCAGTGACATGCAAATTAACCATTTAACATTCCTGGGGTTCATTTTCACATGTATTTGGGCCCGTATAAGGACCCTAGGATTGTTAATAATATTTATGGAATGTGTTTTTTTTTTTTTCTGTATTATTGGTTGGTCTCCATTAAAGTGAAACTACCACAAAAATTTAGGACTGTTCATGTGTTTGTAAGTGGGCAATGGGCAACGGAAAGTAGGATGTGGGTAGTTGTCCAACATTTAAATTGTGGAAAGCAGTCAGTATATGTGGAATCTCTATAAAAAAAATATTTCTCCATATGAATATGATGAAGCTGTTGGCAGGAGGCAAGATTTTTGGTACTGTAGGATTTCAGGTTTCTGTTTGTAGTCAGAGCTGCGCTGACATTTAAGTTGCCGTGTAGTCGATGTGGAAGCAAAAGAAGCAGAATGCAATGTTGATGCAGTTTGCTGTCATCTGAAAACTGTTTATCTGCATTCATAAGCAGTGACCGGCAGACAGAGCAGGAAAGCTTTGACCAGATATCTGCTCAAATTTTTTTTAAAACAGGGGAACTTACGTCCCCGGAGTCTCATCTGACAACAGCCAGTTGGTTCTAAGATTGGCACAGGTCAAACATGCTTTTTCATCAGCAGGAATCCGACATGCTTTCAGCACACTGCAGTGTCCGTCCTCTGTGTCGCTATCATATTGCATTCCCTTAATAAGCCTATCTTAAGCTGTGATGGATTTACAGCGGTAGTACAGATCCACGCTACGACATTACACAGTTTGTCTGCACCAAAGTGTGTGAGCCAAAGTGTGACACCATAATGCTTGTAATATGATCCAATATCTAGTTTCAAAGAGCCCAATATTTGGTCATTAAAAGTATTTTATGATTCTTATAATGGAAGGCGAGCACATTGGATTCCACCCACCCTCTCCAGCCCATCTCATTCTCCCTCGGCTACTGATGAAAATCGTTTATTGCCTCTTCTCCCCTCTTGTTGCTGGCTCCCCCTCTCCCTACCTATCCTAAATGTCCGACAATCATTCAAGTGATTATTTTCCTCCCTTCCGGCAGGAGCAGCCTTGGCGGCCTCCCTCTCCATGTTAATTTGCCTGTAACTCACCCCAGAATACAGTGTGTTTCCCCGAGATTTAAGACACCCATTAGGATCCGAGCAGGCTGGTCAATATGATGATCACGCTCTTCCTATTAAAACCCATAAATACTAAAACGCGCGCTCTGTTGGATGGGAGGAAGTATTTATTGACAACTGAGGGGAAATGCTGCAGCCAATAAACAAGCTTCTATCATTTCCCTTTTTTTCTCCACAAGTTTTATGGCATTTTGGAAAATAGTATTTCCTTGAGAAGGAAACTCAGTAGCTGAGTTTGTTTTCACTGGAGGCTCTCGGGTAAGTGTGTGTCTTACTTTATTTCTATTATTTAGTCTTTCCTCTTGAACTGCTTGCCTTCTGTCTATTGTGTTGGGTCTGATTCGCTGACCTGTGTGTGATCCCAGCTTTATGTAACAAACCCCCCCACCCTCCCACCCCCATCCCCACCCCCCCCCACCCCCCGGTCCCCCCTGGCAAATATATTGCTATTCTCTCCTCCTTCACTATTCCACATCTGACTCTTCTATAAAGTATCTTCTTTTTTCATCTCTCTTGGCTCCAGTTTGCATCCATTAATTCATTCATTCATTTATTTATTTTGCATGATGCTGAATGGAGGGAGCACTTCCTCTCCCCCTCTGTCCCCCACCCTCCCGTGTCCTCTGTCCGCTGTGTCTCACCCATCCCTGGTTGCCTTCATGTGAAGTGACAGATGCTCACTGACCCACAAGGAAACATCTTCTCCATCTCCAACAGACTATGATATGTGCTGGCCCTGTTAGCGCAACACACACACACACACACACAGAGTATCAAACTCACTGTACTTTTTGGAGTAATAAACATGTACATAAAATTTCATTATGTGTTGTCAGACATCAGGTCTAAATGTGAGAAACACACTCGCATAAGAAAAGATATGCTGCAGTGTGCTGTAAGCAAACAGACACACAACCCTGAACACGGTAAATGGACAGGTTCTTATAGAGCACTTTTCTGCACTACTTGAGCATTCAAAGTACTTTATGCAACATGTCTTCATTCACTCATTCATACAAGCTTTTTTCCTACTTCTAAGTGCTTTCTATCCAACATTCACAATCTAGTGAACGCATCAGGAGTAACTTGGGGTTCAGTATCTTGCCCAAGGATACTTTGGCATGTAGACCGGAGCAGCGGGGAAGCGAACCGCCAACCTTCCGATTAGTAGATGACCTGCTCTACCTAAAGAGCCACCCCTACATGGATTCAGAAAATTATGCACCAGTGCCAACATGCACAAATGTACAGAGCACATACAGTAGATCTAGATACAGGCCAATGAACACACCCACTCACACACACACACACGTGCACGCTGCCATTACCCGTAATACAGGGACACATATCTGAGAGATTAGAACAGACGCTCACTGTATGCTTTGTTCTTGGAATGTCCTAAAACCTTTTCCATGTCCCATTTTCAACCACTTACCCAGCATGTTTTTCTCTCATCTAAGGCTTTTAGGCCCTATTAGATGTTTATGCCAACCCGAAGCAGAGTAAAGAAGGGATCAGACTAAGGGGCGCCTCCGGTGATCCCTATATGAGCAAGCTATAGCCTCACTCTGTGTCTGCCCGCTGCCTTTACTGAACTGGTCACATTTATCTGGCCCTCTGTCTCAATTCATTAAGCATGAGTGCACTCCACAGCACTGTTGGAGCAGTGTGGGTGGAAAGAGAGAAGAGCGCACTAGTGCTTACGCTCTTAATGCATCCTTGGTATTGGTATACATGTTTTTGAAATTTTTACTTCACAGTCTGTAGGCTAAGAGTCCCATTTTGTGATATTAGAAATCTGAATGCAGCTGCTGCCGTTTCTGCTCTGCCTGCTTTGTGTTGCTGCCGTTCTTCGTGTGTGTGCTGTTACCCCTGCAGCACTCCTGTCAAAGCAAAGGTTTGCTTTTCTTAAAATCATTTCGAGACATCAACACGTAAAAAAGGCTCAGCTTGTTTCACCACTGAAACGCGACTGATTTACATGCATGTTTACAGGTTTCTCTGAATGTATCCGAACCTTGGCAAAGTCAGCCAAAACAGTTTTTAACCTCACTAATAGCACAGCTCTCTGAGTGCCTTGTTAGTTACATGGGCAATTCATGGGACTTCAGGGTCTCCAGAGGATGAGTTGTAATGACTTTGGTGATTGCCAGAGCTCTGCTTAACTCGTAAAATCATGTCAGCCTGTGCCAAATAAATTGGCACCCTTAATTGTCATATTAACAGAATTAGCATTTAAATAGATATATACTTTATTTATCCTTTGTGTCCAGTTTTCATCGACCCCAGTTGGTTGCTGTTTTTGTAGGAAACAATTGTTCTAATTTTAGTCTCATTGTACCTTTTTTTTCTTTATTTTCTTTGTATTTCAATCTCTCGTAAGCCAATTCTACAATGCAACCCCTATCAGCCCCAGCCACGCACCATACAATAGCCTATTTGGGTTGGAATAATGAGAAATTCAGAGCAAACCATCGAGGTTGCTGTCTTTTTAGACTATGAGCAAATTGCTTCTTCTTTTTTTTTTTTCCCCTTCTTCTTCTTCCACACAGTAAAGGTGTTCCTATGACACGGTGGGAGTTTTAGCCTGAATACATTCAACTTCTGAAATGGGCAAACTTCAACTGACAGTCAGAAATGCTAGCGTGGAATAACTGCCTGTAATTAAAAGCCTACTTGAAAGGAGCTGTGGAGTGAATTGCTGATGCAGACACAGTTTGAGCTGAAGAGTGCGGCAGAAGTTGGGCTTTAAATGCAAAGAAATGGCCTTCCATGTAATGATTATGAGTAGCTCCTATCTCATGCAGTATATGCTATACCTCATTGTTGGGTTTTCCATGTAATTATGAATATTTGACCTTATACTGTATGGGACGATGGCAAACTTTTTCATACCCCAACAATGATTCATTTTTTAAATAAGGTTCTGCATCATGAAAGCCACAGATATGATCTTGAAGTAAAATTTGAGGACATTTACTGTAATTACTAGAAATATTGGAATAAAGAAATTCCACCATCCAACCAAAAGCCTTTCCGCTCAGTTTGTTGCTATGCAGGCCGACGACGGTATAATTGCTGCCTGTAAAGAAGTCCTCACCTCTTCATGAATTCATTTAAATTAAATAATAGCTAAGGGATGAGCTGGAGAGGTGAAGACTCCACATTCAAGTACCCGTTAATTACCAACTAAAAGTGCAAATGTGTGTACAGTGGAGTGTTTAGTACTGCTGTGCATTTATCGTTAGCATCAGCTGTTGGATCAAGCTTACGCTCTCTAGTTGTCTGATGCTAGTTTCCTTAATCTTTAACAAATTAGTATAAATGTGCACATTTCTTGTGCAGACACACTGAATGTACTGTAATAAAGTTAAAACTGTTTTTTTCTAACATCAAGTATAGTACAGATCATTCCTGTCCTCGTCTGTGGGTTTTGTGGGTTTTGTTGTGTGTTCAGTTTGTTTTGTGTGAAACTTGGATTCTAGTTTCTGACTGTTGTTGGGCTGCGTTTTAATTACTGTCAGTTTAATACAGGATGTTTTTAGTTCTTGTGCTTTTGTTTTATTAGTTATTCTTATTCAGTTGTTTTATTGGTTTCCTTGTTGTTAGTTTTGGGTTTGATTTGTATTTAAAGCTTTCAGTTCTGCTTATTTTTTAGTCCTAGTCTATTTTTACTGGAGTTTGCTTCATTCCTTCAGCGTGTCCTCCTGTTTCTACTCTTTTACTCTCGATCAAGTTCACTCTGTTTCCATTTCTGTTACTGTTATTCACTTCCTGTTTTACTTTGGTAGTTAGTTTTCCCCTGTGTCTTGCATTTAGTTTTACTTCCTCCCCTGTCATTGTATTGATTATATACACCTGTGTCTCACTTCCTCCCAGGTGTGTCTAATCCTTATCACCCATCACTTTGAGAGTGTATAAATAGTCCCGTCTGTGCTTTCTGTGGATTTTATCACCTGCCTGTTTTTTGGCTCGACTTTGCGCTTTTTCTGTGGACTTTGTGCTTTCTGTGGACTTCACATCAGCCTAATAAAAGGTTTGCTTTTTCTTTATTACGTCTGTCTAAAAGTCTGCGTTCGGGTCCGCTGACATTTCCACGTAATCCCGGCATTATTTGTTTGATTGTGGCACCTCTCTTCCTTGTTGTCCCCCTCTTCTGCTCATATATTTATTTAGCTTTTAATCTGTGGCCTGCCACAGGTAAAAAAATAAAATAAAATCTACAAATACCGAATACAACATTCATTTGGTATTTGTATCATAACTGGCAAAAACATGATGAACTTTAGTCAGCAGGAAATAGCAGTCTGTAGCAGCGAGATGTTTAGGCTACATTAAGAGTGTATTTGGGTGATAAATGTATCAGAGCAGCTGATCCAGGTACCTCTGTGGGACTTTTTTCCCTTTGATTTGATGCAGTGACCTTTATCTAATAAACTGTTACCAGATTTGGGCTGTTAGGGAAACGATGTCGTATATAACAGCTAAGCAGGAGGATGCTGGGTAACACATGTGTACCAGTTACAACTCCAGCTCCGTTTTTTTTTTTTTTTTTTTTTTTTTTTTTTTTTTTCTCTTCCTGTGCTTTTGAGAAATCATCTTACAGAATTGCATTCTCTCTACAGTTTCTACACTAATAGGGTCAGACCTACTTTTTATATAGATAGATAGATAGAGATAGATAGATGGATAGATATAGATAGCTGTGTAAGGTGTTTATATTACACACAATTTTTCTTACACACACACACACGTAGCCTTGAACACGAGCATCTGTGCCAGGGAAGCAGCCATCGTGACAAACACCTTGAGGCAGATACCCCCTCCATGGCAATCATCCATCTCTTGTGCAACAACACACACGCGCGTGCGCACACAAACCCAAAGACAAACAGACGTGATGTACTGTACATGTGCAGATCAAGAATCAGCTTGTCTGGCAGAATGGAAAATTTCCTCCTCTTGTTCATGATTTGTTTTTGTTGTCGTTCATTTCCAGAAACCACTGGGTGCAGTTCTTCATTCCACCTGTCACACGGACTCTCTGCATACTATGAACCCACAAAAAAAGTCAAATAAAATTTAAATCCGAATTCTCTCGACACTGATCTGTTTAGTCTGTCCCGTTGGTCTGGTACGAGGATGAATAGTACACATTCATGTATACGTATCTATAAGGTACATATGATTGCCATTCCAGTGTCTCTTGGGAAACTGCAATCGAATGAACACATGCCAGCGATAGCACCTGCCCCTGCCTCTGAAGATAAGGAGGATGTAATAAGTGTGTCCACATTTCGAGCCCACACACAAAGTAAACAGAGCACCAAAGGGTGAGATGAATACAGAGTGGAGGAGAGTCATTCAGAGCAGAGAGTGGGATGCAGATGAGACGCCTACGCCAGACTGAAAGAGAGGGTCAGTGAGAGAAGGAGACAGAGAGGATGAAATGGAATGTCAGAACGAAGGCACTGGATGGGAATACCAATCAATCTGACGATTCATATGTTGTTTAACCATAATTACTGAAATACGCCTCAGCTAGGAAGTGAAATTAGTCCACCAGTGACTTCTTTCCCCCATGATTTGGCTTTATTCATATTTGCAAAGGAATATAAAGCGACTTTTTTCAACAGTGCAAAGACTTTGAAGGTTGTTCTTTTTGTTTTACTTCAGTACCTAGTATGTTATCTTTTTGATTACTGATTCA
The DNA here is from genome assembly GCF_007364275.1 of Archocentrus centrarchus. Classification (NCBI taxonomy): domain Eukaryota; kingdom Metazoa; phylum Chordata; class Actinopteri; order Cichliformes; family Cichlidae; genus Archocentrus; species Archocentrus centrarchus. Next base: position 34,564,493 of record NC_044348.1, read on the forward strand.
TGACTGATACAGATTTAATGCTTTAATACTCTTCAATCTGCCAGACATCTAATTTACCCAAGTCTGTTTAAAGGGAATCGTCTGTGCCTGGTTAAGAAACTGCTGTGTGGCTGCAGCGTCATTTGGACAGGACAGGGTTGTTTCTGCTGCTGATCTTATTGCATATGCATTTGTGGGAGTTTCCCCTCTCAGAGCATAACATTTGGAAAGGAGGTACTGTTTGCAGCCAGTTTACTGCATCATTCTTGTGCCTTTATTTAACAGAGGAAAAAACTGTGATAGCGGCTCCTAGGAGGGTTCAATTATTTGGGTGGGATGCTGTTTGCAGGTGCCTTTTCTTATATTTAGCACATAGCAGATGCAGTATGGACCACTTGGGGCTCAGTTTGGTTCATGTGATGGCAGGGCCTGGTTCCCATGTGCTGGCTGTGTTGGGTCATGTCTGGAAATGTTCTGGGGGTGCAGTGAATGTGTGGGAAGGGATTTACATTGCACGCTTACATAAGCACACAATATTCATCTCGGGTATGAAAACTTAAAGTGGCAAGATACCCTCGTAAAGCCAAGTGATAACTTGGGTCGGCATGTTTCGTTTCTTGATCTGGTCTGTGCTACAGTACTGCTCAGGCTGTTAAATGGCTGGGAAATAAAAATGATACAACTCTTTCATAAAGGTCAGTGAATGCTAAAAGTGGGAGAATTTTGCTAGAAGGTTGCTAGGCAGCATGATACCATAATAATATAATCATGTATAATTCAATTATTGTGGATATTACTGAGAAATTGTTGTGAAATTAAAAGATGGGATGCTTTCATAAGGTGTAGGTGCATAAAGGCTAAAAATAAGTCATTTTAGCCCATTGCAAGGTAGTTGCCAGGCAACCTGATGTCATTATAATATATCAGTTTGTGGATATTAATTAGAAGTTATTACCATGGAACAAAAATGAAACAATGCTTTTATGAGGTGTTACAGGTTCACAAATGCTAAAAACAAGTCATTGTAGGCTGTTGCTAGGCAAAATGATTACATCATAAAATGTGATGCAGCTAAGAACCTTCAGGGGTCAAAGATGCACCGATGTGCTAAGTTTGGTTGGTCAACTCCAGATTGTGTTGGAGGAGTTGGTGGACAAAGCAGCAAGGTGTATGTATGTGTCCTAGGACCTTATAGTAAGACTAGTTTTTGAGATTTATTAAAGTATCATTATAAATATTAAAGTACTTAAACTGCTTTACTGTAGGACTGAAAATGAGGAGCATAAAAACTTGGGTTTTTGTTTGGTTTTGATATTTGATACGTTTCCTCTGTCAGCGCAGCCTTGATTGTCTCTGCTGGCCTGTGTGAGAGATAAATATCATTAGAAAAAGCTGTTTTATAGATGTTAACCCAAAATTGGAGGCAGGCCAATTAAACTGGTATGGTATGATCCATTAATATCTAAAATAAGTGAAGGCTAACTTACAGTTGTTGCTAAGAGGGGAGAACTGATTTACACTGATTGATTTCTGGGTTTTCAAACCTTCAGTACAGCCTGAAACAAATGCCATCACTGACAGCTCTCACTCACTGCCAGGAAATCTTAATGGCCCCGCTCAGTCCACTTGCCATAATGATTTGGCCCTAAGCCACTTGTTTCAACATCGATGGCTCACTTAACATCTAATATTTCAGAAATCTTGATGTGTGCCTTTGTTACAATATAATTATTTGCACTGAGAGTGCTCATGGTGTTTAAAATTAAGCCCCACCCATACTGGAGGAAAACTAATCCCTCTGCATTGTTTTCCGATTACAGGAAGCAGAACAAGTTCTTATAGCTTTTATAAGCTTGTTTATCCTAAAGGGTAAATCCTGGTTTTAGTAGTTGATGACCGAAAGAGAAGGAATTGAATAAGAAAAGGTGGGAAGTTTAAAAAAAACGTATTGAACTAATAACTGCCGTCCATTAAATCCTCTCATTGTGTGAAACATGCCGTGTTCTGTAATAGTTTCATTACCTTCCCTGACACGTGGCATCCCAGTTTTCTTAGTATAATTAATCAGTTATGCAGATGCATTTTATGACCTTTAGTTTCCAGGAGAAAAAGAACGAACATGTTACCAGTTTGGGCGCCATAATGACAACATGTTATTTTGAACTTTGAAACTGAGCCGTAACAACTTACAACAGCTGACTGTGTGTGTGTGTGTGTGTGTGTGTGTGTGTTAGTGTGTTAACCACTGTCATCGTTATGTTTGGTTACAGGCTTGATCCGGTTGCGCTCCAGCCCACCACCTCGCCTCCAGGGTGTTGAATATGTCCTCAATGTTACAGCCACAGATGACAATGCCTCAGGCGGACCTCAGGCTTTGTCATCCACGGCTCAGGTCATAGTTGGAGTGGACGATGTGAATAACAACAAGCCTGTCTTTGAGCAGGTAAGATGAGCCCTCACACACACACTCGCCTCATTAAATGTTGTTTAGTTTTTGTCTTTCTGCTGGTTTGATAGCTGCTCCTGGTGGAGGCAGCTCTTTCAGGCCATCCCACTACCCCAAAGACAATGGTAGGAGAAGCGCTGGTCACCATGCAGATTTTTCTTTTTCCATCTCCTAATATAGCCGTCCCGCTCTATTCTTGTTGCGTTTGCCTATCCCCTGTAGCTCTCCTCCACTCCTGTTTCCCTGTCTTTGTCTTTCCATCTCCTCTATTCATTAGCCTCCATCTCTCCTCTCTGGAGGAGCGATTAGTGAGCTTGACCCTCATATCTGCTCTCTCATCTCTCTCCTACATCATCATGGTCTTTTAATTAAAGCTTCAAGGGATGTGGGAGAAATGTCGACCGAGCCACTCTAGAAGAGCTACATATCCACTCGCTTTTTACTTCACTAGCCATGTTTCAGTTTTAAATGGGGTGACTTTTCAAGCCGCTTGAGGTATGAAGAGCCAAGATTAGGAGCGGGGCGATGCTGAATAAACCTGGATCACTCTCTTATGGGGGGGGGGGCAAGTGTTCAGAGGGGCAGGCGACACGATGAGAGCCAAGAGAGAAAAGAAGAGAGGGATTCCTGCTCTGCATTTTTTTTTTCCGTGCACTGTATGCTCAGTTGTCTCTCTCAGGAATCTTCTGCTGGCATCCTACCATACTCTAAGTCTATGATTCATTCTTTTTTCCCTGCTGGCAGAAAGCTGTGTGCAACAGACAGACAATCCCCAGACGCCCCCCCCAAACGCCTCTTCTAAGTCACAAAGAATTACAGTGATGAAAGCACACATACCTGAAGTTAAAAGAAAATAAAATGGAGCAAATAAAAATTAATGATCACAGAAAAGCTTTTTTGTGTCTAAAAGTAGAGAGAGAGGAAAAAAAAAAGGAAGCTGCTGAATGTTGGCTTTTCAGTTAGTGAAGACATCCGAGGTCAGCTGGTGGTTCCTGTGTCACTGGGAACCAGCAGCGGGACACTGGAACAGAAAGGCCCTGTTATCTTGTTTTGATGCCCAGCCTGAGAACATATTGTAGCCTCTGTGGAACTCAGGGCTGCATCAGTGGACCAAGACAGAGGCAGCAAGATGCACACAGACACGTAAGATCTCACAGAGAGCAGGATCCAGCGTTTCCCACAAGCATAAAGTTACATAAACTGATTAGATTTATTTATAAACCTTTAGTGCTCCTCTGATCTGCTCTCATATACACTGTTTTATAGAATCAAAAAAAATACTGAGTAAAACTGAATAAAACACAGAGCGGTGCATTTCTCAAAGGGCACGGTTTCAAAACAAGAACAAAAGGAACCCTGGAGCAGCATGATCAAAAATAATCAGCCAACTCCGAGTGTCCCGGTTCAGCAGCGTATTCACCTATAAGCATGTACCAAATCCCATCCCACTGTCATCTGTCCACCCACCCGCTCTACCCTTCTGCTGGGTCACGCAGCAGCACACTAAGTCTTCCACTTTCTCCTGCTACATCCCAAGTTGCTCTCGTCCCACTTTCCACACCTCCACTGGCTCCTTCTAATGTAAAGGAGCAGCAGCTCAAAGGAAGAAGTGATCCAGTCTGCCACACTGCTGTGCAACAGGTGTTCACATCAGTACTGCAGTTTTTTCTTTGTTGCTATATTCAGCCAATCCTACATGGCCAGTGCCTTGCCTGCTTGTTAACTTGAGTGATCTTGAGGTGACAAATTTCAAGTCAGGAGAAAAAGTGAAAGGTACTGGATTAGTACTCGTTTAGTAGCTTAGGTATGGAACAGAAAGGGATAAAACGCTCACACCTTTCGTTCTCAGGTACTCCAAATTCCTTCACTCCTTACCTGCTACAAGTACTTCTGAGCCTCACAGCAAGCTTGTTTTGGCTGCTTTTATCTTCAGTCCTTTTTTTGTGTGTGAGCTGAGCACACAAGGATAAAAGTTTGATCCTTATTGTGATTCCATAAGGATGATAAGCACAGTTACTTATATAATTGACAAAAGCAAACAGTCGACTTTGTTTCACTGAGAATGTTCACAATATATATGTTACACACATACTCAGCTGTAACCTCCTGATTATAACAGTACTTATGTTCCTAAACAGCAAAAATAGACATACATTTATGAACTCATGATCATATTGTATAACAGCGATGTTAAAGGTTACAAAAAGTTTAAACACTAGAAAACACACATATATACTTCCCTAATACTAAAGCAAAAGGCAAAGCAGTGACTAGTCCCTAAACTGAGCTATTCCCTAAGCTTAGTTAGTCCTTAAGCTAAGTTAGTCCCTAAACTAAGCTGTTCTCTAAACTAAGCTAGTCTCTAAGCTAAGCTAGTTTAAGCTGAGCTAGTCTCTAAGCTAAGCTAGTTTAAGCTGAGCTAGTCTCAGCTAAGCCCCTCAAGCAAAAGAACTAAATAAAAATCTGGAGGAAAAAAGTGTTTCCATGTGCTGCTAACTGCTACCCAGGTCTAACAGTGTTTGGTGTTACAGTATATGCTAGTTACAGAGGGCCATTCACAGATACTGCTTCACAACTAACCTAATTCTGATTTCTCAGATATGAATGTCAGATTCCTCTAGTTGCACAGATCTCACCTAAAAATGTAGGGCGGCTCGACAGCAGGTCTGACACAGCAGAAGGCTTCACTGCTGCTTGCATTTGCTGAGCGCAGATTCACCTCTACAGGCTGTTCGTTTTGTTTTTGGAACCAAATCTTCCTTTTCAGTGATTTTTGTCCTGTTTGTATCTCATGTCTGCATGTCACTCACTAGAACACATGCAAGTTTTCCTTTTGTATCACAGCAAAAAAGGTTGCAGCACATTCTAGTCCATTTCTTCTTACTTGACATCCTCCACCCTGTGAAATGACTATTATTCATGCACACTTTGCAGTATCAGCGCTGAAACAATATGTAGTGCATCCCTATATAACTCTTACATTGTAACAACTCAAACTGCAGTGAAGTACAGTAATCACGGAGCTGACTGTCACACCACCTCTTGGTGTGTGTGTGTGTGTGTGTGTGTGTGTGTGTGTGTGTGTGTGTGTGTGTGTATTTGTTTGTTTCCATATAAAATGACTCCTCTGACCTCTGGAGGATTTGTTTCGCATTGGCTAACCACCAACAAATGGCACTTTAACCCTTTTGATTAATTACATGCTTGTATCCAATCCTACTTATCTTCCCCAATGTTCCAATAAAATCTGTGGAAGCCATAAAACAAATTTAGAAACACGAGGAGAAAAAAAAAGCTGTAGAAGCTTCTGGTGGCCACGAATGGAAAGGTTGAAAGAGTAGATAAAGGTAGAGCTTTATTGCATGATGGAAGAATGGGTGGCAGAGGAGATGAGTTAGAAAGAATGAGAGTAGGCATGGAGTAAAGGTAACATGAGACCATTTTAACAAAGCTCTCCTATAATTAATTAGGTGTCAAAGGAAGGCATCAACCAGCAGCACTGAGGTATTTCTCCCCTACTCTGTGTCTGTGGTACTCCAGCATCAATGCTTCAGTGAAAAGCAGGAGGTTTGATGGAGACAGAATAAGAGAGAAAGATGAAAGGCCACAGAGAAAGATACAATAAAGGTAAATTGAGTAAAACAGAGGCAGTGCTGAAATTAGGATAATAAAGCTCCTTATGTGTCTGACAGGTTCTGTGATTAACAAAATCTTTGAGCTAACCAACAGGGAGCAGCTACCTTACAGCATGCACAGAAGTGACAGCACTGAATAAATCTCTATGATGACTCCAAGAATGCGTGCGGTGTTAAACAGGGACCAGTCTTAATGTTTTTGGGTTGAATTTTAAAGTATTCGCTTCCTGGGTATATACAGTATATCACCCTTCCCTCGGGAAACTCCAGATCCTCCAACACTTAAAACTGAGAGAGCAGGTGATTCATAATTTAACTGTATTCTCTGTTATCCTTTCATATTTAGTAGATCCTGCACATTTTATAGCAGAAAGACATGGCTCCCAAAGCCATAAACATTATGCACAAACCGTTGTGCTGTTCCTTTTAGCAGGTTTATCTGTAGGGAATAACTGCTTCAGTGGAGCTGACATGGGCGTCATAATTGTGGATTTCTGTTTAGTTGCTCTCTGCTTTATTTTCAGATCTCCGTTTGCCATAAATTATGGTTGACTAATCCAAAAAGTACCTCCTACCTCTTTGTCCTGATCACTTTACCTTGTCCTCAAGGTTATGAAAAGATGTGAAGGAGAATCTATAAGATAGAACTGAGGAAAAGACGAGCAGGGAATCCAACAGCACTTACACTTAGCTCCTCAGAAATGTGATGCATGCATCGTTAATGACTTTTAAAACAAGAACTGGATGCACATGAGCTCTAAAGTGTACATACAGGCTCAATTATACATGTACACCCGCATAAATCTTTTAGTAAGTGGTGCTGAATAATTTCTAACTTGACAAGGCCAAGGCTTGTTAACTTTTCACTAGTGATCATGATTGACTACAACTGTTGCCAGCATAAAAAGGATTTGTTTGACAGAACTCACTGGATTGACCAATGCTGGGAACAATGGGAAAGTCCAAGGAAGTCAGTGGTGATCTAAGAAGAACTGTGGATTTACTCAAGTTGGGCAGGTCTCTCTGAGCCATTTCTAAACTGCAGATTCCAAGATCATTATTTTAATGTACATAAGTACAAGCTATTCTGATGTCACCGCTTTGCCTGGAAGAAGACCCAAACTGTCACTCTCAGATGAAAGGAAATTGGTTTGGATGTTCATGAACAACCTGGGAACCACCGAGGCTCAAGCCTGTCATGAACTGGAAATTGCTGGAACACCAGCATTACTGTCCACAGTGAAACAAGTTTTACATTGCCATGGACTGAGAGGGTGCAAGAAAGAAGCCTCTGCTGTACACAGTACAGTACGAAAGCCTTCTGGAGGAAAGCTTTGTGGTCAGACGAGACATGGATTAAACTATTTGGCCACAGTGACGAGAGGTGTGTTTAGAAGAGTAACGGTGAGGCGTTCAAACCTAAGAACACTGTACAAACTGTCAAGCATGGTGGTGGTAGCATCATGGTCTGGGGCTGTTTTGCTGCCAGTGTTAGATGTTACATGGATGGAATAATAAAGGAGGACAACAACCCCAAATCCTTCAGCTTCAACTCAAATCAATAGCTCAATAGATAAAACTTGGACACTGTTGGGTGTTCCAACAGGACAATGATCTCAAACACACAACAAAACTTGTTTTAGAATAGATAAAGCAGGCTAACATCAGGCCTTTGGATGGCCTTCCTAAAGCCGTGACCTCTATCCTATTGAACATTTGTGGACTACACTTAAAAGTCGAGTCAGGAAACCAGCCGATTCTAACAAACTCTACCAATTCTCCCATAAGAGTCGTCAGATAACCGGCCAGGATTATGCTGATGGCTACCCAAAGCATCTGCTCAAGGTGCAACTTGCTTAAAGGGGCATTTAACCAAATATTAGCAAAGGTGGAAAAGTAAAGGTAGGTATTTTTGTGCAAAACTAACTGAACCTCATGCTATATTAATCTAATAATAAAATAAGTACATGGGAAAATAAACTCTTTTTTTTAAGCTTTGCCTTCACACCTAAACAGAAGAATGAGTAGTCGGGTTAAATTAGGATTTCTAAAATAAGTTCTAACATGTGCATCGATTTTGCTCCCTAAAACTTTGTCCTCTTTGTCCAAAATTAAATTCACATTGCAGGGTCTGTGTTTTGATACAGACCTGCCGGAGGTCACTGCGAGGCTTCCAGGGGTGAACCAGACCTAGTGGGAGCACTGGGAGACACACATGTGGCAGTTTGTTTTTGTTTAATCCTGCTGAAGGCTTTTAGTACAGAACACACACACTACACACCAAAAGATTCACCTACACTATATTGCTTAAGGTATCCACTCACCCAGATCATTGAATTCAGGTGTTCCAATCACTTCCTGCCACTGCGAGCCAGGCCGTCTCATCCAACAAGGATGGTCAAAAATTCCCATAAACACTCCTAAACCTGTTATAGCTGCAAAGGGTGGGCCCACATCATACTAAACCCTATGGATTAAGAATGGATGTTACTCAGGTTCATGTGTGTGTGAAGGCAGATGAGTGAATACTTTTAGCAGTGTATTCTATTTCAAAATGCCAAAGTCACAGCGACCACATCACCAAGCAGGTTTTGCTTCATGGCTTCTAGGATTGGCTCAAAGACCCCTGAATCCACTCCTTCCACTTTAAACAGGTTAAGTAAAAGTAGACAAAAACTTTTTGTCCTCCCAATAAATGACTGCTGTAGTCATTTCAAATCTGTCCTTTCAACATTTAACTTCCCACACGCTTTTGCTGACTGCTTGGATGGAATGGAGTATTGATCGAAGTTTCTCTTCCTCCCACGTGTCCCCTCTACTCCTCTCATTCTCCTCAGTGTCAGCAGTACCGTGAGAGCACATCAGTCCTGGAGAGCCAGCCAGCGGGGACGTTTGTTCTGCAGGTTCATGCTGTGGATGCTGACGAAGGCTCCAATGGCAGGGTCACATACGGCTTCATGCACAAAGACTCCACTGTGCCTGCATTCAGTATTCACCCAGATACCGGTACTGAGAAACACACACATTCTCATGCAAACATACACACATAGAGAAGAGCACACATACTTTTTTCACATGTGGAGATTTTTATACAGGTGTGTTTCCTTTCAGTCACCTGTCTGTTATTGATACAGTATAATAAATGAATGGAAAAAGTGTTAAACACAAGCTTCCCACTGTCCTTGGGATTTTGATCAATAACCCTCCTTTTTTTTTTTTCTATTTCATCTTAAAGTCAATTTTTTTAAAAATCTGGTAACGCTTTCTTTTACAGCCCGCCCTTAGGCCGTAACTACGCGTATTTTACAGGGATTTACCCTGTAAAATATGTGTAGTTACGGCCTTAGTCAAAATAGTACAGCCTAATTACACATAACTTAAATTTACTTACAGGGTAAATCCCTGTAAAATACGTGTAGTTACGGCCTAAGGGCAGGCCGTAAAAGAAAGCTATCCCAGAAATCGTTATGCTTTCCAACCATATTTCAGCCAAATTCCTGATAGAGCCTCCTGTAAAGGTTAAAATAGCATTTGCTGATCGGATCAGTTCAGTTTTCATGTAGTCGTGGCAAATATTGTTTTGCATTAAGGCAAAAAAACCACAAAAAAAAACAATGAATCTGAGTATACAGCTTTTCATTCAGCAACAACAGTGGAGCGGGGAGAATTGTAAATGACATTGCTAAAAATGATTTCTAAAATAAATAATAAAGACAATTCTCTTTGGACTTGACGATAACTACTTTTGAAAAACTCTCATTTTCTTTCATAATGGTCCTCTCATCTTCCCTGCTGTGTTTAAAGTTTAGCTCGGAGGCAGGCAGAGGCAATCATTTTAGTGTTAAATTACAAGTACTCTGGGGGGACACGAGCCCAAGCAGTGTTTGGTGTGATTCAGCGATCTGATCAACCTCGTTATCTCCGTCTTTCCAGGAGTAATTGTGACAGCCAGGAAATTTGACCGTGAGCACCAGAGGGAGTATGCGGTGACAGTGACTGCCACTGACCAGGCGGCCGACCCGCTGATTGGCATTTGTCAGCTGAACATCCTCATTCTGGACCAGAACGACAACAGCCCCAAGTTTGAGAACATCAGATATGAGTGTCAGTAGATATCAGCTTGACCTGCCGCATTACAGAATGATAACACATTCATACAGCTTTTAAAAAAAAGAAGAAAAGAACATTTTCCCTATTTTGACAACAAAAGCTGATGCTAATGAGCTAACAGTGTTGGTTTTAGTATTGCTATGATGGCAGGATTTTTAGTGTTACAGAGATACTGCTGCTCAGAGTTGGAGCTCTTTACTAATTGCTCGTGTTTTCAGTGTTTCATGTCACCGGGGAGTTTCTTTTGTCTTTGTTTTTTGCTTTCTGTTTTTGCTTGTTTATGCCTCAGATTTGTTGTCAAATTGCTGAATTCCTCTCTTAATGACTTTTTGTTTTGGTTTTTTTTGCTGAAGTTTGTCTAAATTTTTTAGTGTTTTCTGCTGTTTCAAGTTCAGTTTGAGCTCGCTTGCCCCTTTGCACCGATGGATGCAGAATCAGAGCAGTAATTAAGGCCTGTTAACCACCTTTCCTCCTATTCTTCTCCCACAGACTTCCTCCGTGAGGATACTATGATTGGAACGAGTTTCTTGCGGGTGGCAGCTCATGATGACGACTTTGGGACCAACGCCGCCGTCACATATTCCATGTCTAATGAACAGCCCGAGTACCTAAGGGTCAACCCACTGACAGGCTGGGTGTATGTTAACCAGCCTATCTCACAGGTACAACGTGGCCACGCCTTGGATAACATTTTCTTTTTAAAGGCTTAACTCATACAGTTTTCAGTTCATATGGAAGTTCATAATGAATTTCCATATATATAAAAACTATATGAATAATCTATGGAGTTGATCTTGTTGGATTTTAGGATAATCGAATTACTTGGAGCTTCAAGCTTTTCTAATTTATAGAAAAACTGTGAAATTACACAACTTTAATAATTCTACTGAAGAACTATAAAAATATTGCAGGGAACATCAGTGTGTAACTGAACTAAACCACTTCTCCTAGTATCCAAGTACATTTGCATTCCAGCCCTTTATTTGCTGACCGTGAGGGGGCAGAAGTCCCGTGGCCAGCAGCAGACAGCAGCCCCTGAATGTCTTCACTAAGGCCCCTTTTTTAGCCTGCAGGAGAGTATCTGTTATTTCTCTCACTTCACTGGTTCTGCCTGCTTCACTGCCAACAAGAAAAACAATCTTGGTGGGAACATGAACGAGCAATAGAAGAAATTGCCACGTAGCCTGTACAAAACAAGTCTGCACATCAGATGAGTGCTGTAGTGATAAAAGCCCCCGAATCAGCAGCGCACCATCTTCCAGTGCCAAGACAAATGAGTGTTTGGATGCTCGGCACCTTGCATCTTACGCTGACCTCTGGAACCAAGCCAGTGTCTTTTTTTTTATTTCGCTGGATTGTTCACCAGAACGCAGCCATGTTTGAAAATACAAACTTTTTTTTCCCACTAATGAGTACAAATGAACACATCCAGGCTACTCCTACATGCTTACTTCAACCTTTGCCAGCCTGACAGCCTCAGCATCTTAATTGCTGAGAGCAAAGATTGAAATGAAAAGCTTTTTTTCTAACTACAGTGAATAAGGCTGGTGGGAAAAGCTTTTATTTCACTCAAAAATATCACATTCCTTTGAGGCGGCAGAATGTGTCCATAATGTCCATGGGCTGGTTCATACAGCATGAGGCCCTGGACAGAATGCATTATTCTTCTCCAACACATGACAGTGCATCCTTGCTGGGGTTACAGACTCTCTGTAGATCATTTCCTCTGATTGGAGCGGATAAAGCTAATTGCTCTTGTAAGGGTTACAAAACTCCATTCCACTCGGCTGCTCGACAATGAGCCATGCCCTTCAATCAATACTCTTATCTTTAAGTATGTTTACCCGAATGCAGCCTACAGTCGATTTCATCCTGCACTGAAGTGTGGAAAATGGATTGGTTGCTGAGATCTGTTTGATCTGGTTTCACATTGTTCTTGTGTCTTTAAGGAAGCTGTAATTATGTACCCTTCTGTCATACTTAATACCGACATAAGAAGACAAAATTAAGTGACCACCTCTTTTTTTTTGTGTGTGTGTGTGTGTGTGTGTGTGTGTGTGTGGGGATTTGTTCCCACAGAGGACCTACATCACCAGGGACATTGTGGCTACAGATGGGGGAAACAGGAGCAGCTCAGTGGAGCTGGCTGTTACCATCACCAACGTGAAGAATCAGCCTCCACAGTGGGAAAAAGACAGCTACAACGTGGTCATACCAGAAAACACCGTCCGAGACACGCCCATCGTGGTATGTTCCCGAGGCTTGCACAAACACATACGGGATGCTTATAATGGGAAAGACGTGTTTATTTGAAGAGCAATCAGATGATCCCCTGTGAGGAGCACTTGGTGATGGTGGGAAGAAAGAACTCACTTTTAGTGGGAAGAGGACTCGAGCAGAACCAGGCTAACAGAATTCTGGGTTTAACAGGGAAACAATGAAGAGAAGCTAAAATGGGAGAAATATGATATCTCTTTGTATTCCTTACAAATAAATAAATCGCCCTAAAGCTTAGAGAAGCAGGCTCGTCTCTTCAGCCAGTCTGGACGGATCTGGGTGGGCAGTGCAGTGTTTGCTCCCTCCCTCATTACCATCACTAGCATGCCCTTAAGTTCTGCCTCCACCGGTGGCATTGGGAAGATTCACCATAAGAATGTGTGTAGCAGTGTCATGAACTTCCTGCAAAAAGCAACTTAGATCACAAAATAAATGTTAGAGAGATAAGATTTTAAGAAAAAGAGAGATTTAATTTATAGTAACTGAAAATACAGATGTCACAAACAAAGAAGAAGAAGTGTTACTGCAGTTCACAGACTGCAGCTGTAACTCTCACCAAAAACTCACACGTATGCCATGAACGTATTTTTATACTTCCATATTTGTTTGTTTGGGTGAATACTTACCTTTGATTTTTAAATCCAATATTTTTTATTTTTGCCAAACTGTCCTAATTTGGAGAAAAGCGGGTTTGGTGGTGTTTGCAGAGAGTAGGAGTCTGGCTGGCAGTGGGGCTGTTTGTGCTCGTTTTTCAGGAGCAATTAGCAAATAAGTAATGCTACTGTTTTCACAGGCAAACTCTTTCTGTATACAAAGACCTGCTACATTGTAATCCATTTTTCATGGAAACTGTTTTTTTTTTCCAAAAAGTTTTAGTTGTTTTTTCTCAGCTTGTTTTTTCACTTTGTTCTTCAGTAATGAAGGTGTTGTGTGCAAACACTGCTTTTATACACAAGCATGAATTTTGAAATTTTGAAACCTTATGATGTTACTTTTAAAAATAAAGAAAAACCGGTTGTATAAACTATAGAGCAACATGGAAAAATCAGTCCAGGCATCAAACTAAAACCCATTATGCAAAGTTTCTGGCTTATTGTTGACCAAAGATGTTTGTTGCATGTTAATCCTGATGTTATCCCTCCATAAACCCCTTATTGTCTTAAGAGGAGAGGAGTGGCCCATTTTGTGTTGGTCTTCCCTCACAATCTTATTACAGCTTTGATGTGTTTTTAAGGCGTTCAGTCGGTCTTAATGGTGAGCAACAACAAAAGAGTGTAACTGTGTAGGAAGCGTGTGGGATGCTAGTGGAGCTGCAAGTTTAGGAACCACAGCTATAGAAAAATGCAGACATTCAAAAACACCATTAAATCTGTTGATTCATTGGGTTCATATGTATCCTCCTCAGTATTTATGGGCACTGCCTTTTCATGCCACTAACACGTTTTCACCTGATCAACAGTATTCTTTAAGACTCTCCTGAAAGCATTTTAATCCATTAAAGTTTATGATGAATATTTGAACTCAAAGGGTGGAAATAAAAAGACATGGGAGAACACTTTATACGGCACTGTGTGCGTTTAATTGTGTTTGTTCAAGATGCGGAGAAAGGGAGGCGCACAGAGCACGGTCCCTGCGGTACGGAGCATAAATCGAGATGGCAGATCAGTGTTGATTTGACTATTAAGCAAAGATGAAATGACTCGCTGTGGGTTGTTATATCTCTGCCATGGACAATTTTACGTTTTTATGTCCTAAATCGGGGCAAACAGTCGTCACACGTGTTTGCTAGTTCTGCATGCCTCGGGGTGTCTCATTATTGTAGCTGCTCTGCAGGTTGAATGGATACGGCTAGGTCACCCATAGGCAAGCCGCATCGTGCCCGAGATGGCATTTTTGATTTTAATTGGGGTGTATGTGGCATCAGCTTTGAATAGCTTCTCCTTAATTAGTTTATGGAGAAAGCAGAATGAAGAGCAGAGTGTGTTTCCCTTTCATCCCACAAGATTTCAGTGGGTTGAACAGTTTGAGACTTTCTATTATTTTAGCGTTCATTATTATGGGCTGTAAAATGCTGTTTTGTTCCATTTGGGCAGATCGTTTTTCTCCTGTTTGTAATGCACACTTCAGCTGAAGCTCAGCAGCAGCTCTCTGCACTTCCCTTCCTGTCCTGAGGGTCACTGCTGGAATTTAGCATTTTTCCTGCTCTCAGAGTTGGTAATTGGACACATGTCAAAAATTTACCAAATGCAGATCACTGTTGGTTTTCAGGATTTTTGAGCTGTTGGTCATCTCTCAGGGAAAATGAACACGAGTGACTTCCAGATGTGAGAAAATGCAGACTGCGTGTGCAGACAGATGATTACCCAAAGCTTTCTGTGGGTTTAAACGTGAATCCAGTCGTGTGTTTGAGACAAATAGGACGACTTACAGGGAGTCAGAGTAACCCATTTGTAGTGTCGCTTTACATAATGGGAAAGACAGTAAATTACATAATTTATTGAGTTTTCTGTGCATCATTAGTGGACTTGGACCATTTCAAAGGCTGTCTTTCCCAGGCGTGGATGAGTCCTAGAGTAAACCACCTTCCACAGAGATCTTGGTAGAATTTCTTTCAGTCTAGTAAACTGGTTGTCAAAGCCCCTCCTCTGTGGTGATGTTATGCAGACTAACATAAGTGAGGGATCCTATTATTTTGGTACTTATTCCCCTTTTCTTGTCTCTGTTCCAAAAAGACCATCAAAGCCACGTCTCCTCTCGGGGATCCCAGAGTAACTTATAACCTGGAGGACGGGATGGTCCCAGAGACCAACATGCCAGTTCGTTTTTACTTGACCCCCAACCGGGAGGATGGCTCTGCATCCATCCTGGTGGCAGAGCCCCTGGACTATGAGACCACCAAGAACTTCATGCTGCGGGTTCGAGCGCAGAATGTCGCTGCTGTACCACTGGCTGCCTTCACCACAGTCTATGTCAATGTCACTGGTAAGATCCCTTCTTTTAATCCCCTCTTTCTTATTTTAATCTCCAACTGTAACATGTTTTATTGGATATCTCCCTCAGTAATAATTCAGCATTTCATTTGTCACATCTATGCACATTTTATTTCTTAAAATATCTTTAAGATTGCAGTTATTAATAGCTATTTCAAGAATAAAAGCCTGTTAAGTGAGCATTCAGAAGCAACGCAGTGCTGTAAGAACAAGGACAGCGTTACAAAGATGCATTCAGGAGCAGGAGGGACATTAATGCGAGGAAGTTCAGTAAGGAATACATTTTCTGCTGCGTTTTTATCACAGCAGCACAATCCCAGAAGAGCTGTTTGTGTGTAACATGAACGTTAAACAGAATGAATCGGTGAGTTTGAGAACTTCCACAAGACCCCCACTGACTGACTGACTGACTGACCAACTGACCACTGATTGAGTGATTCTGACCGTGTAAATGTAAATAAAATTTAAAAAAAAACAAAATACATTGGAAATGGGAAAAAAAACACCCTGTGATTAACATCCCTCTAATTTCATGTACTTTATGAAAATTATCTCTTTATATTTGTTTTTAAACTGTTGTCTGGATATTGCTGTCATTCCACACTTAAACCTTTCCTATTTCCTATTTACGCCACATATGAATACAGAAAAACTTCTGGGCGTGTGAAAACTTTAGATTTAATGTAGCCCTCCTGACGTTATGCACTGCTCAGTAACAGAGGTGGGAAGTAACGAAGTACAAATACTTCGTTACTGTACTTAAGTAGATTTTTCAGGTATCTGTACTTTACTTAAGTATTTATTTTTCTGACTACTTTTTACTTTTACTACCTACATTTTTACACAAGTATCTGTACTTTCTACTTCTTACATTTTCAAACAGACTCGTTACTTTTTAACACGTCAGAGAGAAGTTTGCATTTCCGGTCAGTGCGCCGTCAAACATCAAACGATCTGAGCCTAAACGGAGGAATAATAACACATTAGAGACAATCGTACTGGTGTATCCTCCATCATCGGGGCTTATCTCGTACAAAGGGATTAAATGCGCAAACCCATATAATTAATGTCTCATTTATAGCCCTATAATCAGGGGTCACAGCGGGCCGGACCGAGTCCGTAAGTTGCGCTGCGGCACATAAACAGCTTAGCTAGCGCTACTGAAGAGGAGCGAGCATGAAGGGAGTAACGTGTGGCAGGTAAATGCAACGTTAATAAATGCTCAACAAATATCAGCAAACACAGAAAGTGTGTGCAGTTTGTTACACAGCTAGCTAAAAGAAGAGCTGCTGCATTTCAGGGAGAGCAAAGAGAGAGAAGTTCACTCAGAGATGGAGAAAGAGGACAGGAGAGGAAGAAGAGAGGTTAGAGTTAAAGGAAAGGACTGGAAAATAAACTGAAGTATGCTGACTTTGTTTAATTCAAAGATTCTATGAAAATACTGCAGTTTAGGTTAGCTTGTTGTACTGTATTTACAGTAAAGCTCTGTGTTGGACTGGAGCACAGTGTTTGTGTTCATGGTCAGAGTTACAGGTTACATCAGTGCAGCAGAGATGAGTCTGAATCAAAGCTGCTGATGCTGAGGTCACTGAGTCCAACATTTCTACAGCCTGTATGCGGTCAGTGTAGGGGATGGAGATCAGCTCAGAGAGCTGTGAAATACTGGGTTACATCTTTGTGAGTTCACTTCATCCACACAGAGCAGTAAACCTCAGAGCAGCAGCAGCAGGTCAGCTGATCACAGCCTGCACACCAACATCATTTACTGGAGCTCACAATAGAAAGCTGTGATTCTTCTCCCCATGCAGAGCCACTACAGCTGATCTTAGGGTTCCTCCACCTTCTGAATCCCACTGTAACCCCTGAGTATCCTCATGTTGGTGTTTAGGTGGAGGCACAGTCACCCTCTACTATGGAGGACACAGAGAATAGAGCTGTGTTTAAATTCCCTTTCACAGTTTGTGTCCTACATAACAGATTCAAGCTGAGTGCATTCATTAGGATTAAAATTTAGATTGGAATAACATTTGTATTCTCATGTAATATTATTTTATATTATTACAATAATATATAATGAGGTTCGGTTAGTTTTACACAAAAATAGCAGGTAGAAACATCCTCCAAAGAACTACTTTTACTTTCTTACTTTGAGTACATTTCAGAGCCTGTACTTTTTTACTTTTACTTAAATAGAGAAGTTGAACCAGTACTTTGACTTTTGCTAAAGTATTTTTTAACATAAGTACTTGTACTTCTACTTAAGTACAGAATGTCAGTACTTTTGCCACCTCTGCGCAGTAAATTAAAGGAACACTTTTTAATCAGTTCAGCATCAGTCAGTAAACCTCTGTGATACTGATGTGGTCAGTAAGTATCAGAGGGGGGGTGTTCATCAGTTTCAGCTGCTTTGGCGTTCATGACATCATCAACCACAGGTGCACTAGAGGGGCAACAGTGAGACACCCCCCAAACAGGAATAGTTTTAGGTAGAGGACACAGTTTTCCCAGGCAGTTACTGAAGGAGTGACAAGTGGGTTGTCATATAGTGTATTGGCATTAGCACTTTAAATATGACTGGGTAGCATTAGCAACTTATAGGTGACAGGCTGTGTTGTTTATGGGGGGGTTTGTCATCATTTTCTCTTGTGTTTTGATGGGTGAAGTCAGGCTCTGGATTTTCTGGTTTTTAAGAGGCCCGCAGCACTCTTGACTTTGGGAACCGCTGATAAAGAAAAATAATATTGGCCCTAACAGTGACCCCTGTGGTACGCCAAACATTGATTTGTACTCTATATCGTCACAAATTGTTGCCTGTTATTTAAATAACTTTTAACCCAATTTAGCACAACCCGCTTATCCCAGATCTTTCCAATTTATTTCATAATATTTCATGGTTAATTGTGTCAATTGTTGTGTCAACTGTAAGTTTTATTGTTCATGAAATTTGTAATTGCTTCTATGAGATCTGTTAATGCTAAAGTTGGTATTGACTGTCAGAGCAGTTTGTGTTTGTCAGTCGGAGCTGCACTTCCAAAGATCCAGATTAGAGCGTGTGGGGCAGCAGCTTGGTGTTAATGGGCTGCATTAATGTCTACATTTCACTGCTGTTCTATTATCTGAGAGCACAAAAAGACAAACGTGTCCATAATAACAGATTTATTGTGAACCTGGCTGTGTTAAAATGCAGTATGAGTATAGAGAGCAGGGCAGAAGCAGATCTAAGCAGCTGAGTTTAACAGCATCAGAGCACATAAAGCATTACGGTCACACCCAGTTCCTTTGCTCTCATTTCATTTCCCCAAACTCAACAAGCAGCAGCCGTCAGACGGCAGCTGGGTTCTCCTGTTCCTTCATGGTTTCGGTTCCTCGGTGACAGAAGAACATGAAGGTGTTAGTTTGGTTATTTATTAGCAGCATTTTTAACATTGTTTTACTTGCTGTCACGGAGACCTTTTTTGATATTTTACTGGAGCTGTTAAAGCCAGCAGACTGCATTAACAACAAAGCAAACAGTAAAAGCCTCAGAGAACGCGGCGTCGCTCTGATGTTTAACACATTAGTTGGATTTAGAACGAATGTGTTAAAATATCGAGCACACAAACTAACCTAGTGAGGCAGCAACAGGTTGTGTGTTTATTAGTGAAAACAATTAGTTGCAGCTCGACACACACGCACGCTGCTGCTAAAACGTATGATTCCTTTTGAGCATTTTCATCTTCTGTAATGTGCTTTGGCTCACGGCAGCACAGAGGTCATCGTTCATGTTGTTTCTGTTGTCGTTATTCAGCGCTGATGTGTCATTGTATTAGCCTGTTTCTAAATTGAGGCCACAGAGGAGAAAAGAATGAGGAGAGGCAGCAGGGCAGTCCAAGTCTGACTGAGCTCCGGTTTTCCAGTCGAGTTGTTTAAAGCTACACAAATCCAAATTATTTGCAGACCTCGACAGCTGCTGGGAGCGAGGGATGAGACTAAGACTGCAACATATATACTTAACCCCAGTGCCCCACTTCCATTGCAGAGAGATTTCACCCAGTCCATTATAGCTCACGATTTCCTGAGGTCGTCACTCTTCGCCTCTCTGTTGTTATTTCTCCTACTGTTATCATTTTGGTCTGTTTCAGCTAATAGGAAGGCCCTGCTGACCAGCCAGGAGTCGTACCCCAACCCCGAATGCCCCAGAAACCCATGCATAGAATTCCCTTGCAACATGCTTGCATGCACACGTACCCTATTTCATCCGACTGGTCTTAATCCAGTAAGAAATAATTAATTCTCAGAGAGCCTTTCTTTCTGTCTCCCCCCGTTTCCCTTATCTGTCTTAATAAGAAAGCTCTTTGACTTCTCCAGAGGCAGTGAGCCTGAGGAAGGGGGGGGTCTGTAATGGATTTAAGGCTCCATTTTTAATTCATAGATTAAGACATTTGCTGAGAAGAAAGGAAAAAGGAAAAAAGGCATATGGAGCAGCATTAGGTTTAATGTGTTGCTCTATTCAAGTCATTTCTGTAATGCTTTTGGCCTTAAATCAGCTGTGGTAAAATCTGGCTTCTGCTGTTCAGGAAAACGTTCATGTTCTTTCTCGCTGCCTCTCGGTCCTGCCTGTGTGTTATCTGCTCATAGCTTGTAACTCGCTTTCTTTCTTTTTGTTATGGTTCAAGGTAAGTGATGCTGAAAAGAGGGAGATTTTCTGTCCATTATTGACGGCCCTAATTCACGCTTTGATCCTCACTTTGACCCCAGCTGTGGAAAAAGAGTCGCAGCATTGAAAACGGTGTGAAGACATCATTTGTTAGAGCTACAATAAATGCATGAAAAGGCTGGAAAGAGAGTAACAACTGCATCCCACTGTGCTAATACTCATCCCTCATGATGGGGAGGATCAGTTAAAGGCAAAGTTACCTTTGCAAGAAAGTTGTTTTTATTTTTTAGAAGATATGCAACATCAGAATAATGAGTCTTGCCAGGCTGTGTGCTTAAACCACAGATGTTTGGACAAATTGGCATGTTGTGGGTGCTACTGGCCAATTAAGTCACAGCAAGAATGCTTTAACTTGGATACCTACACTGACAATTTACTTGCTTTCAAAGTCCCTCAGACTGCAGCTTGTTTTCCATCTCAGTGCTTTCTGTGTGTTCTGGGTCATTGATCCAGTTGGTTGAAGTTAGTCCGTGTTGGGCAGTAATAGATGGCTGGTTCATGCACTCAGATATTCCCATTTTCCAAAGAGTTTTCCAGGACAATTTTCCAGATGATCCTTTACAACAGAGCACGTGGTATGTCCGGTTAAAGGCAAAGCGTGTTCATACCAAATACTCATTTGATTTGAGTTTTTGGGGGGTTTTGTATTATGTATGTATGTTGTATTAAAAGAGCCACTTTGTAGTCACAGACAAACTGCACTGCAGAGGGGTTTAAACGAACTGATGCAAGATTTTGCAACTCTGGAAAGTCATCACGAATACAATTATTTTAGATTTGTTACAATGATTAAAACATAGTTTTCATATTACTTTAGAAAATCTACTAGGAATAAACACTTGCACATATTTGATTAGTTATTTCAGTGCCTTACTGGATAAGTTTCCAAACTGTCTGGCAAAACTAATTAATTAGTTTTTTCTCCTTTTACAGATGTTTTAAATAATGTAGAAGAACGCGACCTTTTTATCTTCACTTTTTATATAACAGGAGTGCTTTGCTTGTTTTAATAGCAATTAAAATTGTGGGAAAAAATCAAGTTAATTGCAGAGCGAAATAAAATGAAGTTCTGATCACAAACAGTTTGTTTGAAAGTTCGTGGCTTCATGTGACCGGACGCTGAGATGAAGCAGCTCCAACACAAACTGTGTTTATTTGGGGGCCAAACTTCAAAGAAAGTCGAGAGGATTCATATTTATGAAGTGCTGAGTTACATAATGTGGGGTTAAAAGATATGAAGAGTCAATGCAAAGCCATCAGGAGGGGAGAAATATGCTCTGTGTGTGTGTTTGGTGTTGCTGCAGTCAAATGCTGACATGTGGACAGCTGGAAATGGAAAGAATGAACTCATATTTCAAGCTGGGATAAAGACAATCATGGCTAAATAAGCACGCCACCCTAAAAGGCTCTGATTACCAAGAAAAACATGTCAGTTGACATGTCCAGCCGGTCTCAGCAGATGACCCCCCCCTCCCTGAGCCTGGTTCTGCTGGAGGTTTCTTCCTGTTAAAGGGAGTTTTTCCTTCCCACTGTCATCAAGTGCTGCTCATAGTTTTGACTGTTGGGTGTTCTCTGTATTATTGTAGGGTCTTTACCTACAATACAAAGCGCCTTGAGGCGACTGTTTGTTGTGATTTGGTGCTATATAAATAAAATTGAAGTGAATTGAATGGAACTGAATTAAATGATGAGAACAGGGGAAAGTTGAGGGAAAATAATGGAGAAAAATTAAGAATTTGTGCAAAAAAAATGGCAGTGACTGCAACAGGCTGCATGCAAGTTGATGTGTTCTAAAATAAAAAAATGAAGTTCGTAATGTTTCACTGATTTTAGTTGAGAACTTTGTTCTCTGTGCTCTCCAAAGTGGTCCAGTGTGCAGCTCCATGGAGCACTCAGAGGCTACCTTCACCACCAAGCCAGTGGGTTAGTCATGGGTGCTTTGAAGAAGAATTAACCTGTCATGTTTTGAAGGGTGAGAGCAGGCATGCGGATAACATGCAGACCCCACGCTGAAAGGAGCTGCCCTGTGCAGGGTGTTAACCCACTATGTTCTTGCTGTGATGCAGCAGTGCTGCCAGCAGAGCCGCCGTGCTGCAGAAGTGAAACGTTACTGCTCATTGTTGTCTAGTTTCCCCGCGCAAAACGTTCATCAGTTATACACAATATTTCTGTTAAATGCAGAAACATCTGTAGCATACACTGAGCACTCTGTATCTCCTTTTTCTTCCCACTCCAGATGTAAATGACAACGTCCCTTTTTTTACTTCCTCCATCTACGAGGCCTCGGTCACTGAGGGAGCAGAGTCGGGAACTTTGGTTTTCCAGGTTTCAGCTAATGACTTAGATTTGGGCCCCAATGGCAAGGTGAAAACAAAGTCTCACGCACAGAGAAACACACCAGCTATCATAAAAAGTAATAATGCTGCTCTTGCATGTGAAAGGCTGCTTTTGAATGCCTGTTTTGTATTATGTTCAGTCTGTTTTTCATTATCCAAGAGGTCGTCTTCCTTGCTGTGTAAATTTGCACTAATTAACTCAGTTTTAGCATCTGGCCTTCTGTATAATTGTGTCTGCCCCCACCCCCCCAGATCTCTTACTCCCTGCTGGAGGATCGCAGTGGGGACCATCAGTATTTCCGTATCGACCCAGAGCTGGGCTTCCTCTACACTCAGGCTGTTTTTGACCGTGAGACCAAAAGCTCCTACCTGCTGGAGGTGCAGTCGGTGGATGGCTGGGAGTCAGCGCGGCCCGGCAGGCACGGGCAGCCCAACTCTGGTAAACAAGCCTGACGCTACACACGACATCTTGTAAACAGATCAGTAGTTCAGCTGTGGCTGCCGCGGTGTTTTTGGTACATTTTTATACTGTGGTAAAACGCTGCCAAACAGGAGCTAGGTTTAATAATCAGCATTAAAGTGTAATACACATGAGGGAGGCAATAATTTAAAACAGGAGGAAAAACACTGAATATTTAAATAATCTGCAGGTTTTTACCATTTTAGGCAAAGTTTACATGTTGACCAGACATTATTGTTATTTAGTACTACAGGATACACCATGGTACCTTCAAATATTTAGAAATTACTGCCATAGATGAACCAGTCTGCAGTTTTTCCTCAAACACGGGGACATGAGGTTGAAAGTCAGCCTTAAAAATCCAAAATGACTTCAGTTACATCATTAAAACTCGCTGATGTATGTAAACATCTTGATTTGTGTTATCGTGAAACAAAAGTGAAACGATGGTCTGCTGATGATCTGTTTACTGTGTGTTAAAATGTTCTCAACAACTTCTCAAAACTAGCTTGCATGAAATCTGTGGAGTGCACTTCAGCTTTATGTGTGTGACAGAGTACAGATCAACCTTAAGAAGAGCTCGTATAGCACTGCATGGAAAAACAAACCTCTGTGGCCTAATTAAACACTTACGTGGTGATTTTATGGTCTCGGATGTTCATTCTGCACATTATGGTCCCCATTAGAGTCCAGAAGCACATAAAGCAGGACATTCTTATGATTTACAAGTCAGTACCATCTAGGCGTGCAGTGTCCCTCAGTTTTCTGTCTCACCCCTCGCTCATTATGTCCGGTTTCAAGGCACTGAGATGGTGACGGTGACAGAATTCAGAACAGGACCTCACTGATGGAGGACCTCAAAAACTGTTGTTACATCTGTAATACTCAAAGTACACCATGACTCTAAATATAATTATATACTGTAGCATCAGATTTAGCCTTTGTTCGGGCCCTGTTTTCCATTGTTTTGGTCAGACATGGGAAACCCTGTCGTGGCCCGTTTTTCCCATTAGACTCGTGATTTACTCCAGATTCGAGACGTTGCCGTTGCTCTGGGGTCTAATAACTGTGCGCTTTATGATTGTCCAATCAAAGCTTGGCGTCTCATATGTTGATGTCAGGGTGCGTGCCGCTGCTTGGCCACCATGAAAATCTGTGTCATGAAGTGTCCGCGTTGTTCCTGGAGGCAGTTTCTGATCTGTGAGCTTGCTCGGCCGCTGGTCACTTCACTGCTGCGCTGCCATTGCGTCTAAGCTGTAGTTATAATATTGCTGAAGTTGCTGCAGACTTGATGGTGCCTCATTACAAACCAACGAGCTCTTCAAGACAAGCCAGTCAGCTTAACATGGATTTAGACTGCATGGCTGTGTACTTCATGTTAGCACCTGTTAGCACTAGCTGTACCATGTTTATTGCACTGAATGCACAGGAGCTGAAACCACACATTTTAGTCACAGTGCATGCATGTTAATGACTTGAATATAACATTTGTGAGATTACACTGTAAAAATGCAAACACATTGATGTGATGGATATGAGCTGTAATCCACTTGATGTGATGATGTTGGTACCTCATATAGTGGCTGCAAAATAGGGCAAAGGAGGCGACTGCTGCAGACAGCTGCTCTGTACTCGTTGTTCCAGAGCTCCAAATCTTCATTGAAGGCAGCAGTAATCTCTGTTTTCCTTTCTGTCTCTTTCCCACATCTGCTCCTCTCTCTCTACGAAAGGACCAAAGGCCATCTCTCTCTTTCCATCTTTCTCTCGTGCACTCCGTCTTCCTCCATCTCCCCATTTCTCTCTCATTTGCTGCCAGATGAAATGCATACACGCTCTGGTTGAATAGAGATGCGAAGAAATGAACAGATGTTGAGACAGATGGGTGGATGGAGAGAGGTGTTGGAAAAACAGCAAAAACAGACCAGGATGTATTTTTAATAAATATGATCATAGATTATTAACAGGCCCTCTCTCTCGGTCTGACTCACTGACATTTGTGGCAACGTAAACAGAAGTTAAATATTAAGAAGAGCAGAGACTGCAGGAAAGCTGTGGGAGTTATTTATTTTTTTTATGTCATATGAATAATAAATGAGGTGGCATGAAGAAGGATGGATGACAGGCAAATTAACAGATACTCATCACTGATGCAAACACTCACAAGTGAATGTAATAGAGATGCAAAGTGGGAGGAGCTCTGGTTCCACATGATTTTCTTGTTGAAAAAAAAAGTCATGTGACTGACAGCGAAAGCGCTTCCACAGCTTGGATTCTCTTCCCAGTTCAATCCAAGTGAATTACAGAAATCCCCGTGGCAAAGTGGTTGGAATAATGCTGTGTTCATTCATTATTCAGGTGACAAACTACCCAAAATATTTGTTCCTAAATAAACAAAAAGTGGAGAAAATTGCTGCAAAAAGTACCAAGCATAATTTTCAGGCTCGTGTACGATCATATTTCAGGGGAGCCGTGACAGCCGCCCCAACCCCCACAAAATTATGAGAAAATGATTTCATGGTCAGGATATGAAAAATGAAGCTAGTGTGAAAGTGCCTTATACCTGCAGTCTTTCTTATGGCCAGCAGGGGGCGAGTCCTCTGACTGTATGAAGGCCTGTGGGAAAACAACCCTTCAGATCTATGATCTGTGACCTCAGTGAACATATTACTGATCATTTTATGCTCTTAGTTATGCGTTTTAAGCCTAACTGAAGACATTTGGTGAGCAGGGTATTCTTTAGGATATGGCAAGCTTTGAGTTTCAGGTCCATGCTTCATCCTGTCTGAGCAGCATGTGGACCTGAAACTGGGCAAAATTGCTCAACTCAAGGCTTCACAGCAGGACCTTGCTAACGAATGGGTGACATCATGGTGGCTACTTCCATCTTTTTTATACATTTTATAGTCAAAGTATGTTTATTTCCAATCAGAATGTAAACACAGGTTAAAAAACAAGGCCTGCTGTGCACACAGTGTAACCCATCGATGTGTGTATACGGGCAGCAATTTGAGTGGCTCAGAACTTCTCTGATATGCTCATGTTTTATCAATCATCAGTCATAAGAACAACCAACAGCAAAAACTCAGAATATGTTTTATATAAGAAATAAATAATGTGGGTCACTGTCTGCAGCCTATCCCAGCTGTCATTGGGTGAGAGGCGGAGTTATTCCATGTGAAAGATTTTTATAGCGGTGAAGAATTTTAGCATTTAAAAAGAGCTAAAGTCCGTTTTCCAGCAGCTGTTCCTTAAATGAAATCAGGTAGTGACATCATCCAGATACATATAAATCACTTCCTATCTGACATCTGACATCTACTACTTATGGCTGCATTAATTTGAAAATGCAAATAACAGGCTGTTATTTGTTTGTGTTGGATTCATAAATCATTTTTCAAAATAAAAAAAAGTCACTTGTTTTATTTTGTGATACAGATTCAGAAGCCCTGAGGGAAACACGTCTGTCATCTGAAATAGAATTGTAAAACAAAGAAGTACAGGAGCGGAGGATCCGTTAACATCTTCAGTTTTTGCATCTGCACGCACGCTCGACAAACTCAGAGATGCTGCAAACCGGAGACAACAGGCAGTCAATCCATCAGCACAATAATCCTGATAAACCGTTTCCACAGGCAGAAAGCTCCTGCTCATAACTCGTGCTGGGTTTGAGTTTTTACACATGCTCGGCACTAAAGTGTGAAAACACGGACGAGTGGGCATCATTAAGATGAGAGGGAGGATGAGGGGATGACATCTGCTTTCCCACTTCCTGTGTTCATCCTTCGCCTCCTCTTACCTTCTTCTCTCCAGCAGACTCACTCAGAGCTCTGGCATCCGTGTCTCGCTTTGTTACAGCTACGAGGGCTCGTTTGCTGTTTGTGCCGTGAACTATATACCAGCTCTTCCACCCTGGTTTAAATATTTTATCTCATCTTGAAGCTG
The DNA here is from genome assembly GCF_007364275.1 of Archocentrus centrarchus. Lineage (NCBI taxonomy): Eukaryota > Metazoa > Chordata > Actinopteri > Cichliformes > Cichlidae > Archocentrus > Archocentrus centrarchus. The sequence continues at coordinate 34,591,364 of NC_044348.1, forward strand.
TATTGCAAATTATGCTCGTTTTGACACAGATATCAAAGGAAGTGTAATGTGTTAGGTTGCTGAGCGTTACACTGATTCCCCCCAGGGTGCTTTATACTCTGCTTCAGCCTGTGGTTGGATGCTGTGAAGAAGCAGAACCAGCTGAATTTACCGGTAACAGAGTGAGAAATTTGTGCCTGTGTTTGCATGCAGAAATATCTGCAAACGTAACTAAACTGTTTCCTTCCTAAAAGAGACTCTCAAATGTTCATCTCAAAATGATGGAATAAGAACAGACTCATCCTAATAATCACCTCTTCCTGTCTCTATTTTTTTCCAGACACAGCATACGTGCGCATTTTTATCAGTGACGTCAACGATAACAAGCCGGAGTTCGCGCAGGCCTCCTATGAAGTCGACGTGGATGAGGATGCTGACGTCGGCTTTGCCATTCTCACAGTCAGCGCTAATGATGGGGACGAAGGTGGGTGGCACGGATGCAGGAATGTGTATGTGGAAATGTGCGTATTGGAATTTTGGGATATGTGTGCAGAGCGATGAGCTCGTCAATGAAATAATGAAGTCCTAAAAAACTGCAATGCAACAGGTTCAAACAGCAAACTGAACTTATTTAATAAAACATTTCAATAAAAATAAATTCTTAAGCATTGAATTCTGTTCTTCCACCATCTTTGGGCTTCAGAGCGTTCTTCTTCTTCACTGCAGTCAAGGATTTTTATTCTTTCTACAGCTTCTAGATTGGAGTCTTCTGGTATTACTGCTCTTTTATATTTATTTTAAGTCTTCAGCAGCAAATTGGCTTTATTTTCAAATAAACAATTTTCAGCCAAAGTTTGAGAAAGAGGTTAAAAATGTGCTCAGCTGTCGCAGCAGATTTAATTTGAGGTATCTTAAAGACACCTGGCTCACCTTTCCTCTGAACCTTGCTTATTAAAAACAATAATTATGAAGGATTAAAGACCTTTCCAAGGTCCCAAAATGAAAAGCTTTATGTCTGTGCTGGAACATACCAACGTGCTCAGCTGTCGTGGCCAGAGGCAAATGTCTGCTCACGACAGAAAAGACGATATCATCGCTGCACTGAGGAAGAACACACACACTGACAGCTGAACTTTAATGCATGTTTCTCTAAATGATGCCGATGGTAAGGAATAATCTAGTCCTCACTTAGTCTTAGTCTAACAAAACCTAAACCAAAAAGCCAAAACACTTTCAGCAGCAATAACTGTAAGTAATCATTTGTGTGGTTTTCAGCAGCCACCGCTGCATTTCAGCCGTTCTGTTGTAGACCGGCTGCTGCGTTTGGGATAAATGTCCGGTCACATGACCCAGTTTGGTCCAAGCTTTAGCTGTTACAGAGGAGTTCACGGTCGACTCGGTGACCGCAAGGTGCCAGGTCCTGTGGCACAAACCCAAATCATCAGCCCTCCACCACCGTGGTATCAGCTGTTTGTGCTGACCAACGTGGTGCTGTGCGTCATCTCTGCCGTGATGTTTCAGGAGAGGAGCGGCAAAAAGCCATACTTGTTTAGTCTTTTTCTAACTGTGCTGTCATGAACTTTAAAGTGCCTGCAATAGGTCTAGGCTGCTGGGGGGCTTCCCATGATGCACCGCTGCTTCTTCTACACCACTAGACTCTGGCTCTGTCTCCCGTGGTGTCTTGTCCTGCCTCTCTCTCTGCTCTCTTCTCAGCAACAACTGAACTAACACACACCAGAGCAGCTAAATGTCTGCTTTTACAGAGGTGGTCGCTCCTGCTGATGATTGGTTAATTGAGTATATTTGATTGGCAGCACCTGGCTGCCTCTTAATTCCTATGGAAGCAGTAAGGATCTACTTAGTTTGTCACAGACTGCTTCTGGATTCTGACTAAAATTTTGTGAAATAATAAAATGGTATAATATGTCATGGCGTTCTTCTGAGGTTGAATTTACCTCATTTTAAGACCTACTAAGGACTAATTATTTTTAAGTCCTGATATGTAACCCCCCCTTCTGATTGGATTTCACTTGCAAGCAGTGGGTTTGAACAGCTGATGGAACAGCTGCTGAGCTCAGAGCCAGAGCAGCGTGCCTGTTATAACCATGATAAGGATGTCCTTTCTCAGTGATGTCATACAAACCCAAGACTAGAAAAAAACCTGTCTGAGAGAAGGCTTCGAGAGAGAAAAACTGTGTCCCTGTGAGAAGAAGGAAAAGCCCGAGAGAAGCTAAACCTTCTGCCTCAGTGTCTTTTTTTAAAAACAGGACAAAGCAGATTCATAAACTTAAATCTTCAAAGTAAAATTCAGCAGGTGACACTGGAACAAAGTTACCATTCTAATATAAAAGATGCCTGAATGTGGGTCTGCTCTGATTGGGTGTTTGCATAGCCACGCCCACGCATTCATTCACATTTTCATAGTTTTATTTGTGTCAGCAGCATCTTCCAGCAGTGTGCCGCTGACAACTGCTGAACCCGAACCTGACTGCAGTGATTCCCACCACCACTGTCCAGATGTTAGAGCTGGTCTTCTGCCTGAACTGGCTGTTATAACTGCATCTGTAATTCAAGCTGAATCGATCAAATGTTCCTGCCTGCACTGTCGGGCCCCACGTTCCAGTTTGAACTTGTTCTCATGTGGAGCCCATTGAGTCCCAGTTAGGGTCGACCTGGGAATGCAAAGCAGAGCCTCTGTTACAGACAGTCTGCAGGCTGCCATCGTGACTCACACCAATTTCACTCAAACTACAAATGCTGTTCATGTGTTTCGCAGGGTTAGTGTTTCTGCTGACAAAGGTCCAGTGACTGAAGCCTGTAAACACACTGAGTCCTGTTTGAAAGCCAAAGTTATTCAATATTTAGCTTTATTGACATCTCATTAAATCCTGTTTTATTCTCCAACCGTCATTTTACCATTTTTGGACAAAAAACTAAGAAATCATTTTAAATTTCGTCAGTGCTTATCTTGATGTGTGTACTGTATATACACACACACACACACACACACACACACACACACACACAGACCAACCGCCTGCTGGAGTTCAGAATAAAGTTATCACCAGCTGAGAGGGGGAGCTGTACAGCGCGTTAAGTTAATGAATGAGATTGGTGGAGTGATTTCTGTGCTGCTGCCGGTAATGAGGACAGAACGATGCCTGTTCATATCACACAGCTAATGTGTAGCAGTTAGCCACAGTCATTAACAGTCCGTGTGGAATAGCTGCAGAAACCACTGCAGAGACGTGCAGTTTTAAGATGTAAAATGTTTGCATAGTTTCCCCTTTTTGACTGCGGGGGGGGAACGAAGGCCAGCAAGACCCGCATCAAAAATAAGTCTGGACTAGTTAGTGGCTCCTTTGGTTGTCTTACCTCTTCAGGAATGTTTCATTTCACTAAGTAATAAATGATCTTAAATACTAACTGAAATTGTTTTAGTGGCACGGGCGCGTTGGCTCCTCTCTGCACCGCAGGAGCCGGGACCATCAAAGTCTTCTAGCTCTTACAAATGAATTTCTCAGACTAAGAAGAACAGTGAGTAATATAGTTGCACTGTCCACACATAACTGTACAATGACTAGTCAAACACATAAATGCAGCACCAGCAAACTCCATTAAATAAAGTGTTAAGCTTTCCTGAAGCGCTCTTACAGCAGCGTTCAGGCTGAAACAGGATTACAGGGAACTCAAAGCTGCAGCGTTCCTGCACATGCAAACAGAGCAAAGAGGCTCGCAGGGTGTGGTTTATGGGCAACACCCCCACCCACCCCCAAAGTCCACAAATGTTTGAATGCAGCAGCAGTGCAGCGTTATTTTTTGTTGAGTTCTGAATACGTCGGCATCCCTGCAGCTTAAAGTCTTTTGTTCTCATTTCCAAAGTTTGTTAATAATCTCTTTTTATTAATCTATGCAAAACATTTTTAATAAAGACTATTAGAAGCTGATCAACAAAATGTTCGCCTTAAATGCAATTACGGATAAAGCTGAGGTCTGCATCTCAATCACCGCTGCATCTACCACCCTCATGTTAATATGAAAGGGAAATAGAAACCTCTGAAGACGAGAGGGATTCACAGCTTATTAACGAGATGAAAGTCAAGGAAGAGGAGAAGAGAATGCTCTAATCCAGATCGTTTTGTACCGTCTGTCTGTTTTCATTTTAAATGAGACATTAGGGGATATACGCAATTGCATCCTTTCGCTTCACTCGCGCTCTGTTTTTTAGACTTGACAGAATCTCTTAAGTATTTAGAAAACCGCTGAGACCTAAAGGGGGAAAACACTGCAGAGGGAGTGATGCAGCGGTTAAAGCAAACAAACAAATGGAGAGAAAATTAATGTTTTTCCCAGCTGTACCAATTTTAAAACTCTCATCTCCCTCGGTGCTGTATTTCACTAAAACTGTAGTATTCAGACAACAAAGCACAGCGGGAAGACACACACACACACACACACACACACACACACACACACACACACACACACACACACACACACACACACACACACACACACACACACACACACACACACACCCACACCTGTGACTCCAGAGGACGTTCTCTGGAGACTTTAGCCTTAGCTGTTTGTCTGACCCTAAAACACGTCTTAGCCTTAAAACATAATGAATGAAATTGGATGGATTTGCATTTTTCCTCATTAGGAAGACACATACTCATAATTTAACGTAGGAAAAGGAATCAGAAACAAACACAAAGAGGACTGTGAGACCTGGTCACCTGATTTGAATCCAGTGGAAAAACACTGGAGCATTTTGGAGAATTCCCTTAAGGAGAAGGGAAAATAAAATCCCTCTAAAGAAGGGCAGAACACCTGTGAAACACCTGGAAACATGAGTGAGACCTGGATGGACACACGTCACTGCTAACAGAGACATGAAGCACTTCATCTGGACTCAGGTAATGCAACACAGGAGGATCCTACAGATGAGCTTTTTCTGTAGGGTGTCCACGTAGGAGGCGGCTCTCAAGCATTTCTTACCTTAGAAGCAGTCAGTGTGGCTCTCACTGAGAGAGATACCGCTGATGGACATGTGACAGGATGGTCATTACAGTGGGTTACCAAGGCAACCGGAGCTTGGACCGTGCACTAACAACCAACCGTGATGAGGAAAACGGCGCCGGTTAATTTAAACAGACCCGCCTGTAGTTTATATGTAAAGGCTCCCTCGTTATTCGATTTAATGGAACAAATGAATTAAAAGGATGTTTTTAAGCACATTTTTGTGATTTTCTGTGTTTTTTGGGTTTAATTTTGTCTTTTTGTTTTAATTATGTAAAAGAAAATGGATGCGTGGATGGAAATCTGTCCCCTTTAAATCATTTACTTTGTGCAACATGTGCCCCTCCAGTTCTGAGGACAGACTGTCACAGACGATCATCCTCTGTGTCTGCGTAGAGACGGGCCGTCGGTCTCTGAGCGGTTGTAGTGTTTCACCTCAGGCGGCCGAGTCGGTCAGGCCTCTGTGTTCTTTGTGGTCCACATATTATTATTAGGTTGTGGGGAAATATATGTGCTTCCTATGGGGATGTCTGATCCTTATGGGGGGACTCTTCAGGAACTCTCCTGCGACGATGGCAGTGTGGTATCGTTCTGGGACAGACCTTATCTGCCTGCTTTCTGGAGGCTAGAAATGAATCCTGTCAGGCAGCATTTTGATACACACACAGGGATCTACCAGCAGTTATCGTGTCATCTTCCCAATGACTGTTGCACTCATGAAGTGCAACGTAGTTATACTGCAGCCTCTGTGCTTCACTGCCCCCCCCCCCCCCCAGTTTGCAGTCACTTGGTTGTCCTGGCCAGGCTCATGCCTGAAAGCTGGACAGATTTACTCTGGTGTCATCTGACTGAAGACTGTGCTCCTGATATTCATCAGGCTTCTCTTCCTGTTCTTTGTAAATATTTAGTATTGAAGTATTACAGCGGGGAGCTACTGAGGGATGATTTCTGGGACTGCTGAGGCTGGACCACAGAGGAGATGTGAGATAGATTAAAGCTGAATGTATGCGAGCAGCAGTGTGTCTTATTTTTAAAATGTAGCAGACTGTCCAAAGCATCATTTTACTTATTTATTTATTTATTGGGGGGCAGAAATCACCTTTGATTAGTGGGACCAAAGCTCCTTGTTAGCTATATATTTTTTTACATTTCTTTGGTAGCACACACATTTTCCTGTTCCCTTTTTGACCCTTTTCATATCCTCTGGCTTGGAAACATGAAACAGACTCAGGTCCAAAACTGGGAAAACTCTGGAGTTCACGGCTCATTTTTATAATGCAGTTATGCTAAAATTATAGAGTTTGTGTCCATACAGTGAGTTAAAACTCTGCTGAAAGAAGGAAATATTTTATTTAGAAGTAGTGAGAAGTTAGAAGATTGAATGAAATATAGAAATGATAGTATTGAGAAATGATACAATTTTGTCATTTTGTGTGACCTTGAACTGGATGTACTCACTTTGTTGTGTTCTGAAGCCTTTATGTGTGTGCACACCTCTGTGTTAATATGAACAGCGTTATATGAATTTTTCAGGCATGATTTGATGCTATATGAATGAAACTGAATTGAATTGATTTGATTTCTTATTGTTGTCTGGCAGTAAGTTTGCTTTAGCTGTGGTAACTCTAACAGTGAAGGGTCACAGGTTTCATTCTTTAGGACGCAACCTTTCAGAAAACATTGGTTTATATATATAATTTATAGAAATCATCCATTTTCACTTTAAAGAGGGCTCCGTGTTATTTCCTTGAGAGTTCTGATATTAAAAATATCCACATTTTGCCTTTTATGCGGAGCCATTAAACACGTTTTATGGCACAGTGTTCGCTGGGCTCAGTACTGAGGAGCGTGCACTCTGAATGCTTCTGTTTTCTTCTGCAGTTTGTTCCCAAACACAGTCAAAAGCAATACATGAGAGTTTTACCAAAGCCTGCTTCTGACATAGAAAGTTAATGGAAAACATTAACAACAACAGTTATGAGATGTTGTATTTATTGGTTAATACCCTTAAAAGCAATTTAAATCCCACTGTTGTCAGATTTGATAGCTTAAAAGGCCGGATTGCTGTAATCTTCTGATTGATAATGAATGTTTTGTGATCAAGTATTTGTCTTCCATTAAAACCAGCAATAATTGGCAGTACATTTGCATACTAAACTTTTTAATTCTTGTTAGTGCACAAGTGCATTATTACCATTTTTTTAATGTGCAATAAAGAAGAAAAAGGTCTTAAATTCTTCCTAACTTTGAACTGAATGAATGAATTTCTCGGTTTAAAAAATGGAGGAATTTCTTTCAAATGTAGTTCGAGAGGACGGGTGGAAATTAATTATATCTGATTGTAATGTTTGAAAAGGTCACTAATTTATAATCAAAATTAATAACCTCCAGTGTAACTGTAAAGCCTTTTTCTTTGCTTGGCTCTAAAATATCTGACTTTTACGTTTTCACAGCAATCACAGACGCTGGCTCCTTTTCAGATCTGAGGCTTGTTTCTGAGTCTTCAGCTGAAGCAGGCTGCTGTCTGTCCCTGTTAACAGAGACAGATCTTTGGTTTAGCAGTAGCGGGCAGTACTCAGTGAAATGGGTACTTCTTGTCCACGGGGGGATCGAGCTTTCACCGAAGCTCTTTTCTCCAAAAAGATTTACTTACTATACTTGGGTTCATTTCTACTGTCACTGTTCATTTACCTCTATCCTTTTATTGGTTTGCAGGTGGAAACGCTAAGCTGCGGTACCAGATCACATCAGGAAACACTGGAGGGGTGTTTGATGTGGAACCTGAGGTTGGCACTATCTTTATTGCCCAGCGTCTGGACTATGAAAAGAACAAAAGGTAGGAACGCGCTCCAGAGAAGAATCCTTTGAGAATCGCGGTAAATGCTTGCTGAAGGATTTTACCTGGTTTTGCCTGCTGCTGGACTCTTTATCATATATGCTACAACATTATAACCATTATGAATTTCTCCATTGGCTGTTTTCATGAAGCCACTTTGGTTGAAAGCTGGTGCTTATTGTCCACCCCTGACAAGTTGAAACTTGTGTTCAGGTACAAGCTTCATCTTCTGGCTTCAGATGGGAAGTGGGAAGACTACACAACTGTGACCGTGAACGTGGTCAACAAGAACGATGAGGCTCCGGTGTTTACTGTTAACGAGTACTACGGCAGCGTGACGGAGGAGCTGGATGGCTCACCTGTGTTTGTGTTACAGGTACAGTTCAAGCTTTAATCGGTTAAGAGAAGTGTGTGACTTGTCGTGCTTATTGTCTCTTTATTTACTTATGACTGACAAGAAATTAAGAAGAAAATGGGTCCTACATGAATATGTTCACAACAAGTATTTTTGAGGAGCCCGCTCATGACGTCAGAAACATCGCTGCTGAATTTTGTTGATTTATTTATTTGCCACTTTGAGCTCAACAAGACAAGTGCAATCTCTTTCCATTATATCAAAGAGAAACCAAACATCTCCAGCACTGCTGAGCTCACACATGAACATTCTACATGGATAAATAGAGCTATCTATTTTTTTTTTTTTTTTTTTTTGCCTGTCATGTCTGGCAGATCTTGCAAACAGAACTGTGATCTGAATGCATTGTTGTGCCAAACATATTTGCTATTTCAAGATGAGCTCTATAGGTTCTCTATAGGCTCCTCTTGTTACTGTGTAACCCTTTATTTTATTTGAATTATTTTTAACATGCTATTTGTCAAATTGTGCCAGAAATGACAGGCTTAAGAAATAGAAAAGAGAAAGGGAAAGGGGAAGAAGAAGAAAGGGGGGAAAAAAAAGGAGAGAAAATAGAAAAGAGAAACAGGAAAGAGTGCAAGTAAGTAAACCAAATAGTTAGCCACTTGTTAAACTTAAAATATTGACAATATCTGCAAAATTAAAGATTGTGTGGGGAAAAAAAATAAATAAATAAAAATAAATAAAAATAAAAGAATAGTTATACAAACCAACCATTTTGTATTATTATGTGGGTGTATGTGTTTGTGTCATGAAATGTACTTACCAATGAAGGCAGAAAGCCGCAGCCCCGTCCATCAGAACCTAGAGGCTATCTATATTTAAGTATATATTTAAGTTTGAGGTGAACTCTCTCTCTCTCGCTACCCAAAATGGGCGAGGCTACGCAAACAAATAGTATCACCAGAAAAGTGCTATGAGTGAGATCTTGCTGTTTTCCTTCATAATTTTCTCTTTTTGCAGACTGCCATGCAAGCTTTAGCTTCAGTATTTTGCCTGCATCAGTTGCATATTTGAGACCCATAAAAGATTTCCCATAAAAGACAGTCAGACCTGTTGTTGAGATCTGGAGACTGTAGAGGCCATTTGAAGACAGTCAACTCATTGCCATGTTCATTGCCATGTGGTGAAGATGGTGGCAATGATGGTGGAGATGGTGATGGTGATGATGGTGGTGGTGATGGTGACGATTATGGTGGTGATGGTGATGATCATGGTGGCGATGAAGGTAGTGATGGTGGTGGTGATGGTGACGATTATGGTGGTGATGGTGACGGTAGTGATGGTGATGATAATGTGATGATGGTGGTGATGGTGACAGTGGTGATGTGACGGTAATGGTGATGATAATGTGACGATGAAGGTGGTGATGATGGTGACAATGACGGTGGTGATGGTGACGGTAGTGATTGTGATGATGGTGGTGGTGATGGTGACGGTAGTGATGGTGATGATGGTGGTGGTGATGGTGACGGTAGTGATGGTGATGATAATGTGATGATGAAGGTGGTGATGATGGTGACAATGACGGTGGTGATGATTGTGCTGGCAATGATGATGGTGACGATGGTGACGATGGTGATGATGGTGGTGCTGGCAATGGTGGTGATGGTGACGGTGGTGATGGTGGTGCTGGCAATGGTGGTGATGGTGACGGTGGTGGTGATGGAAAGCCAATCAGGAGAAAGTTGGCTTAAAGAGAGATGAGCTGAAGTGACTTGTTTTAGACAGAATAGATTCTTTTTTAATCTAACAGCCAGAGACAAATGTTTAACTAACTTGTGTAACTAATTAAACAACATTAATTTTAATAACATTCAACAGCTGGCAGCAAGAAATGAGAATTTTATTTGCTACTTCTTTCTGTTACTCTGAGGAGTGAGACTTCTAAATAGAAAATCTTAGGTTGATGAGTATCACCGCAGTAACAGAGACAAAGGGGATATTATATTACGGATATTATATTACAAACCCGCGTAAAAACTTGAACTGTTTCTTTATAATACAAAAAATTTTTATTGCATATTTGTTCATTATGTTGGATCTTAGGGCCAGAATGTTGTTGAAAGCGTGAGTTATTAAACTGCGCACATGTACACATCAGATATGTCTCTAATATATGACACAGTTTGTAAGAGTGCATTTATTACACTTATAGGCACACACATACATTTTGGCTCTTAATCACTGTGCAATTACCCTGTTAAGTTAAAGCAACTTTGGCCTGACCCGGTATAATTGCTGCTAATGTGCTGAAGATGAGCAAGAAGGAGCAGACAGAAGAGGGCCAGAAAGGTGAGGATTGAGGTTAAAATGATGGATCTTTGCCAGATTTAACTACCAGAGCGTGAATAATTGCACAGGGCAGTTATGGAGTGCTGTCAGTCAAGATATCACACCAAGTCAGCAACATTTCAATAATTTAATAGTCTAAAAACTCTGATTACAAAATAATTTCCTACCCTGACTCACTGTGTCTTTCACATTGTAGGTGACGGCAACTGACCCAGATAAAGATGCCGACCAGGAGGCCCTGCGTTACTCCCTCCACGGTCAGGGTGCAGACAGCGAATTCATAATTGATGAGGTCACAGGGAAGATCTATGCCCAGCGGACGCTTGACCGCGAGGAGCGCGCTGTCTGGCGTTTCGTTGTCCTGGCTACAGATGAAGGCGGCGAAGGTCTGACAGGTTTCACAGATGTCATCATCAATGTGTGGGACATAAATGACAATGCACCCATCTTCGCTTGCGCTCCCAGCTGCCACGGAGAAGTAGCAGAGAATTCAGCAATAGGAACATCAGTGATGGAGATGACGGCAACCGACCTGGATGACTCCGCTGTGGGGCAGAATGCCGTCCTCTCTTACAGGATTGTGGGTAGTTTAGATGGCACTAATGCCGAGTTGGGTGGAGTCCCCACCTTCTCCGAAATGTTTACCATCAACCCCACCACAGGCACCATCACTGTAGGCATCGGCGGGCTGGATAGAGAACAAGTTGAGTCCTACCTCCTGGTGGTGGAAGCCAGAGATGGGGGAGGGATGACGGGAACGGGAACGGCCACCATTCAGATCAAAGATGTGAACGACCACGCTCCGAGATTCACTGATCACTCCTGCCTGGCAAGGATCTCTGAGAACGCAGAGCCCAATGCAGAGGTGGGTCAGCAATGGCTCCTCTGTTGATGTGGGAGCACAATATTAACTTATTTCATAATTGATAATAATAAGTTATGAAGTATTTCATAACTCTTTATTCTTTTCCTTATTTGTCATAATATCCTGTTACAATGATGGATGCATATTGTATGATGGTGGGTGTGGTACGATGGTGGAGACCCAACAGAATTAGACCAGATGCATCAAAAAGTGCAGAATTACAAAATCATGGTAATTTTTCTGAGTGGATTTGAAAAAACAGAAAGTGTGTCATATGGTAATAATGTTACATTTATTTATTTATTGTTGGAGTCGCTGAGCGGCTCATACATTAAGAGAATTACAGGATTTTGGTATGTTCACAAATCTTCAAATTAAATGCACAATAAAACTCATCTGGGGAATATTTTTAACATCTTTTCTTTGTAATAATTTGAGCTCCTAACCTTGCAGGTCTTTGCAGGTTTCATGCATGTTTATTACAAAAAATCATTTGACCGATCATAACTTAGATTAAACTTGTAAGTTAACTTTGCTGCCTTAAGTGGGACCAGTTTGCTCCTTTTTTTTTTCAGAGTGAAAAAAATAACACAACATTGCGAGAGGGTGTCTTAGTAAGTTCTTGTTACCAGTTATACAAGAGATAGAACTGCTATTTGTATCAGACTTTTCAGTACAATTCATTTTTACACTGCACTTCCTGCTGTAAGATAAAGCCCCTGCTGTTTTAGAGAGAAAACCCCAGTGATCAGGCGATCCCCTCATATGAAAGTACTTGTTGATGGTCACAGCAGCCGGCTGAGGGGGAAGAGATGATGAAAAAGGAGGAGACAGGGAGAAAACACAGAGAGTAGACAAAAGCTAATGACGTGCAGTAGTGGTGTATGAAAAGAGGTAAGTGGTTACTCAGTGCATCATGGGAATTTCCCCCAGCAGCCTGAGCCTATAGCAGGTCTGGTCCAGGGTCAGCTGATCCAGCTTTACCAAAACGTAAAGTTTTAAGCCTAATTTTAGTGGAGAGTAGAGGATGTCCTTCTCCCACTCCTGCATATAATCTGAAAACAGACATGGAATGAAGCCGTAGAGCCTAATGCTTGTTGATACTGTAACACTTGTGGGTAAGCCCACTTACAGGATGAATTATGTTTTCTGTTTGCTCTTCCTTTACACTCAGATCATTTAATGCTGCCTGAGTTGCAATTTAAAGAGTAAGACTACAAGAAAACCCCTGAGAGACACATTAACTTTAATGAAATACACAGTTGTAATTGTAGTCAGCACTGCTCGGGCTTTATTTGATGGGGCAGTGATATCGATGAGACTGTTACTTACAAATTCACACGGTTGGCAGTAGCTTACATTTAGTCATGTTCATGTTTGTGATTGTGATTGTTTATCAGGGGCCAATCCCGCCTCGTTTATGTAAATGTGCTCTTAAGCACACTCAGAAAACTCGGGTTGTCTGTGCTGTTTGGAGCTCCAGCACCTTGCTTTTGTTAGGAATGAGCTCCCACCTCAGACATATTTCAGTGAGAGTGTCAGAAATGTAAATAGCCACTTCCCCTGCTCGTTCTAAGGTCTTGGATCTCGCAGCAGAAGACAAGGACATTGGAGAAAATGCCCAGCTGACCTTTAGTGTTGTGTCTGGAGACCAGGAACAGAAGTTCTACATGGTCAGTCACAAGCAGGAGCAGCGCGGCACCCTGCGGCTGAAGAAACGCCTGGACTATGAACGGCACAGCGAGCAGAGGTTCAACCTCACGCTGAAGGTATATGGACTGATTTCAGTGATAAAACCTTTCACTATTGAAAGTGACTTTTTCATATTTCTCTCTAATTAATGGGACTTTTTTCTTCACTTTTGTCGTGTGAACCTTGAGCTGTGCGGTATGTGTGAATGTGGAGAGTCGAGACTGACAGCAGTCAGAGGATGAACAGCACTGCACTGCCTGAATTTAAGGTCTTGAAATGGATTTTTAATCTGCATCTGAAGTTTGTCTGCATTCACATGCAGAACGATCCTGGAAAGTTTTGAGCGTTGTCAAAACTGATGGAGAAAAAGAGTTTAAGAATTTTTGGAAGCAATGATCATAAATCAGCCTGTCAGCACTTCCATCAACAGCTAAAGTAAAGAGCTGTGAAGGGGAAGAGAATAGCATGAAGGCAGTGTGACAGTGTCAGTATCATGTGTCAGTTACAGATACGAACTTTTAAGCTCCTCAAGGGAAGTTTTTATATTGGTAGAATTGACAGAAAGTTTCTAGAAAGTATCCAAAAATTCTGTAAGGTTTTAACTGTTGCACACACAGAGAATCTGTTTTACAGTGTTTATTGGTTCATTTTGTCACTGATAAAAACAAAAATGTGCTTTGCTATTGGTCACTTTGAAAGTGGGAGGAGCTTACTGTACTTCTTGCTTTAAATTATGAGTCAGCCCAACACATTCATGCAGTATAAACACGGTTAGGTGAACTGCACTCCCTGATTTCTAGCCAGCTGATTTCAGCAGTCCGATTTACTCTTTACTTTGGTTCTCAGTAGTTACATCAGTCATCTTGGTTACAGTCATTTAACAGTTCACATTGTAGGGTTTGTTTTTTTTTTTGGCTTTTTGCTTTATTTGAATTCAAGATTCTCATAGAAATTACTTCAGTGAGTGAATGCATATTTTTGCTGTCCTGTAGACATTGATCTTTTACTCAGCATCTTAGAAACAAGCGGTGTTCAGCCTAGACTTCATTCTTTCCCAGGCAGTCTGTCGTAGCTCACCTTAATGCTGTACAGGCCTCACCTGATCCTGAACCAAAGCTGTCCTCATAGATCTTTCTCTGTAGATCAGCCTACAAATGTTCATCATAAGTGAGCATTTGTATTTGGTTTTGCACGGGGAACTGGTTTGTACTCTGCTGTAATTCTTTTCTTTTTACCCCTGCTTAACCTCTCAAAATTAAACTCTTCTTCATGTATCCTATTAAAGGCAAAGAAAGAACATTTTTGTTTTCACCCACACAAATAATCCAAAGGCCCAGCCAGAGATCACATCCCAGTAAGAATTTTGCCACAGGGATACAGAAGTAGGGGCATGACACTTCTTAGCAAATTACAGGAGTGAAAGAGAATAAATGTGCAGTAATTAATGACATTTGTGTGATTATTTCTACATATTTGGCTCTGGAAAATAATAATTACAACCACAATAAGTGTGCAGTGCACTGATAATGACTGATAATATTCTAATGACAAGATGTATAGTGTTTTATTTACATTGTTTACCATAAAGCATGTGATGTGTGGTTCCCATTTAAGGTTGAAGACCTGGACTTCTCCAGCCTCCTGCACTGTGTGGTGGAGGTGCAGGACTACAACGATCACGCTCCTGTCTTTATTCCACACTTCATGTCGCTCGCTCCACTTCCTGAGGACATCGTGGTGGGAACCAGTGTTGCCCATCTGGTAGCCAGCGACTCGGATTCTGGCCAGAACCGTGACATCACCTACAGCTTATCAGAGGACTCGGATCCTGAGGGGCTGTTCACTATTGACCAATCTGGTTTACTGTCAGTGGCCCGGCCTCTGGATCGGGAGAGGATATCACAGCATCACTTAGTTGTTATTGCAACTGATCATGGGGATCCAGCTCTAACAGGCCGCGCCACAGTTCAGCTGCCTCTGTTGGATGTGAATGATAACGGACCAGAGTTTGAAGCGGCGTACTCTCCGATAGTCTTTGAGAATGTGGCTGGACCACAGGTAGGCTTGACTTGGTTTACTCCTGTATAGCATTTAGAGAATACGTTTCCATAAAAACAAAGCAAATAATCGATTGTGTGGTTAAAAAACTCTTCAATGAAAAAAGCTCCAACCTTTCATCTTCTTCCCTTTGTTTAGGTAGTAAGGTTGAACCAAACCTCGACCCTCCTCCGAGCTGTGGACCACGACTCTCCTGAGAATGGCCCCCCCTTTCACTTTGCCGTCCCCCCTGAGTATCGCTACAGCAATGATTTCTACCTTCAGGACAATCTAAACGGCACGGCAACGCTAACAGCTCTGAGGACATTTGACCGCGAACGCCAAAAAGAGTTTCTCATTCCTATTATTATGAGTGACAGTGGAAGTCCATCCAAGACAGTGACCAGCACCCTGACTGTGACCATCGGAGACCAGAATGATCATGCACATGTGGCGGGGGAGAAGAAAATTTTCATCAATAGTCACAGAGGTGAGTCGACAGTTACTACATGGTGTTGGCAAGTGCCCATTAATTGCATGTCGTGCTGCTGTATATAATGCCTGCACCTAACAATGAAAATGGCATACTCATGGGATGATGATTATCAACCTATTGCTGATTTCTGTTGCCACTAGGTGGCGCTATGAGTGTGGCTTCATATTGACTTCACAGATGTCTGCAGACTCAGACTCTCGTGAAGTTTGGGATTGATTGGATAATGTGGATTTGAGATGTGACAAGTTCATGTCCTGTGGTGAATGGTTGAATTTCAGTGTGCCGCTACGAACCCGAAAACTCGAAAGCTTCGCAATTTAACATCACCGAGGTCTTTACATTCCACTCACCAAAAATCATGTTGAGCTTAAAATAGGTGGTGCTGTGACTATCCTAAATATGGCCATACTCTTGCATTCAACGGGCAGACCCTCATCACAGCCAGACTGGATAATGTATATGTGAAAATTTCATGGTGAATGACTAAAATCACCGTGGCGCCATGCCCACACCCTTGAATGAAAACTCAAAAGCTTTGCAATTTAGATTCTCCCGTCCCTGAACTTTAGACTGACCAAATTTGAAGCCAATCCCATTAAAACTCGAGGAGGAGTTTGAAAAAGTATGAGGGCTGGAAATTGCAAAAATGGTGTCAAAATCGCTTAATAATTCAACATGGCGGACTTCCTGTGGGTGTGGGACATGGCTCCCAAGAGGATTTTTTGTGTGTCTTGGCATCTTACTTATGTATACCAAATTTCATACATGTACAGTATGTGAAGCACAGTGGTGGGGCTCGTCTGTGCAACTTTATAGGTGGCGCTGTAGAACCATTTTACATCAAAACCAATAAAATATGTAAATTTTTACCAGATCTGGTGCATGTGCATAATTTCATGAATTTTGGGAATGTTTAGGCCCTCAAAAAGACGATTCATTTGTTGGAGTTACATTAGAACTGTCAGTGCTCGGGCCCAGTCCACCCCTGTGCCCGAATGGAGGGTTTACTTCAGAAATCCTTTTTAAAATTTTTGTTATTTTATTTTGCCACAGTAATAGTCTTTCAGAATTAGCTCTGTAAATAATTATTCCAAAGCATTATTGGACAGATGGTGGAAAGTTTTAAAATATTACCTGTCCAGCGTCTAACTAATAAAACCATCTTCACCTACTTTTTAAAGCACATTTTGAACTTTGCTGTCAAACTTTCTCTCTCGGTCGGAGACACTTTTACTGCCAGGCAATTAATTCCTAATCAGTGAGCGGTAATTAAAACACACACACTGTTTTTATTGTGTTTGTCACCTCTGCCTCAGCCCTTCCATTGTCACTGCATCATCATTCCCTGCATGATCACTATTTAGCTGGAATGACTCCCACGGTGCGGTTCTGAGGGTCACAAAGGCAAGATATTGCTTCATTTGACATGCAGTTAATTACAGTTAAATGTTTAATCTTCTTCAGCTTATTGCATTTCTGGTTGGCTGCACAAACTAAACACCTATTATTCGAGCTCAGACAGACGGTGAATCTCAGATTTTGCCTCCACACAGTTTTTCAGATTTGGCTTCAGGGCACGCCGTGCTGTCAGTGAGTCGAGTTATGCATTAGAAGCATATTTGCATTCCTCATCAAACAGTGAAAGGCCTTGCCGCCTCTCCGTTAGTAGTTACAGTACATCACTTTTGTTCATATACGTGCACTTAAATTAGCGTTGCTTTATCTGCTTTAGCCACTGAAAGCCACACACGCTCGTTTCAGCGGTGCCGAACTCTTTTCTCAAAAGTTAAGTTTCACAAAGACAAACCAGCTAAAATTCAATATGTCAAGGTCTGCCTTTTAAAATTTTGAAGGGTACTTTCTGAATAATTCCCACATGGTACAGTGTGAGGAATTGGAGGAGAAAGAGTAATGACAACAACACTTCTTTCTACTTGATTATAATCATTATGCATTCAAACAGCATTTTCTCTTTTGCATTTCCGTCTCCCAGCCTCGCCCCCAGTGTCACATCTTGGTTCTGCTGAATGGTGAATGAGGCCTGAAGCCTGTGTCTGTTCTCTGTGTATTTTATTAGATATGTACAGTGCTGATTGTGTGTTACTGGGTGTTAAATGTTACTGATCTCAGGGCTCCTAATGAATGTGTAATACATGAAGGACACATGTAAACAGATATCCGTACAAATGCAGTAACTGGAAGGCCAGGTTTGTATTCAAATCCTCCAACATAATTAACGCTGCTGACTCAATCTCATACAGACTGATTAATGGATGTTTTTCTCTTTTTAGGCCGGATGCCGACTACAGTGCTTGGAAAGGTCTACTCTCCTGACCCAGATGATTGGGACAACAAGACATACGTCTTTGAAGGACATGTGCCAAGGTAAATTAAATCCATTGGATACAGCAGGTCAGCAGTTTCTAATCAGAAATTTGTCATAAGCTTTTTTAAATGAGTGCCAATGATGGTAGGGCATCTACTCTTTCCAAGAAATGTCTAAGATCCTGACGCCAGTGAAGCAGGAGCCTCTGAGTGCCAGATCAGCTCTTTCACATCCTGGACCAAGTTACATTTTACAAGCTGATCGCAGCACCCCTGCGTTTTGTTGTTTTTCAGATTCATGTAGAAATTTAAACAATGCAAAGCAACAGCCCCTGGAGTGAAATATCCATCTTTGGTTTTTTTTACCCTCTTATTTCTCCATTACCATCCTGTCCAATTTTCATCCTCCGACTGCTATTCCTGTGCTCCCTCCTCAGATTCCTGTCTTTCCTTTTTTTTTTTTGTTTGTTAATGTGTGCTTGTTTCTCTGCTGTTGGATGAGGACGCTCTGTTTGTGCAGATACTCGACTTCAGATTTTCTCTCCCGCACACATGCATAGACAAGTCCTGAAGTGACACTCCAATATCCCACGACACCTTCGTCTTTATCTTTCATACTGTGTTGAACTCAAAGTGACAAACTTTTCTGCTTTTTCTCTCAAAGTCAGAGTTAGCTTTTATGAAGGACCGGTTCGATATAAGGTATCAGCACATCACGACAGCTCTCAGCTCTTCATGGTTCAAACGGAGTCAAGTTCAGAACAGACTGTCGTGCTTTTAGTTATATGTGTCATACTATAGCTCACTCTTGTCTGCTTTCACGGTGCTGTGCAAAGTCTTGAGCCACCCTTCATTTCTTTACATTTTGTTTCCAAGGAGACAGACTCTAAGTTTTTTTGTTTTTTTTTTTTAACCCCTCAACCCAGAAAGGCCAATGGGGTCATTTCAACTTTGTGAGCACAATAACTCGAGAACCATGTGATGTAGGATGTTCAAATTCACATCACAGATGCATCTACGGAAAATCTCAGCAGCCTTGACCTCAAGGTCAGAGGTCAAGTTTTCTGAAAAGCTTGTGAATGCAATAACTGGAGAGCGATGTCCACCTAGGCTTTTCAAATTGATGCCATAGATGCATCTACTAAAAATCTTAGATGGGTCATTCTTATCTACATAATGTCAATCACAGAAAGTGACAGTATTTTCAGTGGGTTATTTTATTATCATTTCTTATTCCTGGTTCTCATTGGTCCTGCTTTGAGCTGATATGGTGAATAAAGTCACTGAGGCTCATTAAGATCTACTGAGACCTGTGATTATGTTCTCTATAACTAACTGCACCTGAAGATTCTGCTGCCGGGGGGGGGCACTGGCAGCTGGCTGCATTTTTGTTTCCATTTTCTTTGGTTGATTGTACAAAAAAATGCCAAAGTTAACACAGTTTGACAGGCATAAAATAATATTTTATTCCAACAAGGTGATTCCTACAAACTTGGCATATCTTGGCGCGCTTTACAGTTGTGTTTCTTTAAAAATTATGAGGAAACTGGACAAATAGAGGACAAAAGGAAAAAAGTGTCAGGCCTTAAAAAAAAAAAACTATCTACAGCACATGAACAGTATCTGAAAGTCATTTTCTTAAGAAATAGGAAGAAATCCAGCAAATACCTGACAGGATCGGAGAGATGCATCTGGCCCTTCAGTTTTGATCCTCCTGATGTTCCCAAAAGTCTCAGTGGAGGCGAGACTGGGGTATGCCAGAAAAACCGAAACAAGAGGCAATGAATCCAAATTGAAATGTTTTGTTCGTTATCGATACGTAAGGAGCAGGTCAGAGGCACAACAGGGAGCGCCCGTAGCCCTCTGTTGAAAATGCTGGCGGCTCTGTCACTGTTTGAAGCTACATTGATGAAACGATGACTGCAGAACCCACCATGCTGCAGCATCCTGAAAGAGTCTGATTGGCTGCAACTTCATTTTTCTCATTCCAAACACACTGCGATGCACTAAAATATAACCCGGATAGAAAAACACACCATCAGTCACGGACTGGGCCTCTCCAGAACCCGACATTAATATTACTGTGTAACAGACTACTTACAGAAATTGGAAGAAAAATTTAAAGAATTCAGGTTATGTTGAAGAATACATATTACAGTTTATTAAAGAATTGAGCTGAACAACTTTAAGTGGAACAGTGATCGTTAACTGCGAGTAATGGATAAGCAGTAAAGTGACCAAATGCAGAAATCATTGAAATAGGACGTGGTTGGGAATGGTTTACTAAAAGTATGGCTAGTAGTTAAATGCTAAATATTGTTAAATAATAGTAATAACAGTCAAAGTGATTTTCGTTGAACTACACTAAGTTGAATAGATGGTCCTGCTCAGAGAGAAACCAGTGCTGTTTTGTCCAGGATGACCCATTTTGATCAAATTTGAGTTGTTGTCATTGTCGTCTTTCATTCGGGTGTGTTTTCATGCCACAGTGGAGCTGAAGAGGTGAAGCAGCTGTTAAGACACCAAAGTAAATTCAGCATCTAAGTGGTCTGCCTGTCAGCACAGGAATTAACTGTGCATGAGCCCCTTGATTCAGTTAGAGGGTTCCTGGTGACAGGTGGGTTGAATTGTTTCAGACAGTCTGGCAACATGGGTAAGATTATACAAATGCAAGAAACCTACAGATATATGTATTACAGTTATTCATAATAAGGCTCGAGGGTCACACAAATTACATTTGTTATATGAAAGAACGCGTTAAATGGGAGGGTGTCATACTGAGAAAAAAGGGGCGTGTTGGCAGGTGTGTCATGCACTCAAAAAGGTGAGCAAAGGTACAAACAGCTTGGAACGTGTTGAGCTCATCTGGCTGAGCTGGAGGGTCATGAACCTCTGAGAGTGCACGATTTTGATTGGACCAAAAACAGGGAGTAATAAAGTAGTTCACATAAAGGTCAATGAAATCAGCTTTCAGCGAATTCAGATATACCAAATCAGAAACAATTGGTATTTTAACCAGAGTTAAAACAGCAAAATTGTCTTTCAGTGATGTCAGACTTGGAATTAAGTGCTAGACCAACGAGATGATGAACGCCACAGCATGTGCTGTAAAATGAGTTAAAGCAGCTCTTGTCTCCACAAGTGGTTTATTATTTGATTTGCCAAGGTTCTGCCTTGGATTTCCTCTCTAATTAAACTTGAATGAGCTCATTTACTGTACAAAGGGAGCATGGAGACAAGGACCAAGTAAAATTGCTTCCTTGCATGTCTTTGTGCCTATTAGTCAGTCTCATTTTTCCCCTTGCCTCCCTCTCCCTAATGCATCGTCTCTGCTCACTTTCTATTATTGTCCCAGAGGGCAATTGATTAACAGAGTAAACAGTAAAATACAGAATAAAACTCGAGGCTGAGAGGGATGAAAAAACATTTGTTTTGGTCTGTCTTCAGCTTGGACAGTTGGATCAGGAGTGCAGCCAACTGGAAGGAGAAAAAAAAAGTGCAATAAATTGAGCTTTTATATCACATAACTTATTCATACACAGTTTAATTCAGTCACAATTTTTATATAATGTTAGATTAATGGTTTTGTATACAGGAGTGCACAGTTTACCTGGGAATCTGCATCCTTGTGTCAGCAACATACAGAAACAATGATGGAAGCTCTGGTTTATGTTTGCTTACAACATTTCTGAGTTTTACCAAACTATAATAAAGACACTGTATGTATACCTGCATGTGAACATGAAAAATCAGTGTTTGGTCAGCAGAATTATGACTACAGTCGTGCTTCAGCGAGCTTTAGTTACATGTTGACAAACACTGACTAGGACAAGGAAGTCTTTGCTGCCCCCAAACATCGGGCATCGTTCCCAGAGGATAGTTCAACAGACAGCAGCAAATGAATTCCCAGCTGAGGGGTTTCTGAAGGGTAAACATAATCCGGATCTGTAATACAAATGTTAGGCTGTAAACAGCCCACGCCAAAGTCACGTGACTTCAGCTTCACCATGTGATGGCGTTGAATGTCCCCGACAGCATCTGTAGGCGAGTCTTTGCTGTGATACATAAAAGTGGAATTTACATGTTATATTTTATGTTGTAGAATAAAAGTTTTTATTAAAGGCAGACTTTTCTTGAGACATCTAACCAAGTAAACAGCAGCTTTTATCCTAGCAGGTGGACATAATAGAAATGTACACAGTGTACACTCACTGCATGGCTCAGTCACACTAGAATAGAAGTAGAACAGCGAGTTGCTCTGAGATTGCATACATTTTTTATAAGTAGTTGTGGTGATCTGCCAGCTGCCCAGAGGTTAACTGATTTAGCACTGAGGACTGTAACTGCCAACTTCACCTCATTCAGTCTCAAACTGATAGCAGACTGATGGCTGATTTTATCGAGTTTTTTTGTTTGGTTTTTTCCATTTTAACGCACCAAAGCTGCGAGTGGTCGCAGACCTGGTCCCCGTCTTTGAAGCAACCATTTCAAAGGCAACAAGTTCTTTACACACACAGTAATTTCAGTCATGCTGAGACCAACCCTAACCCCTAACCCCTAACCCAGCCACACCAGCCAACCTACAGTGAGTCTGCAGGTGTGTAAAATACAGAGTCCAACCTTGTGGTGACTGTTTGTTGTGATTTGGTGCTTTATAAATAAAGTTTAATTGAACTGAAGTTCCCGTCCGTGCTTTGAGATCCTCCCAGTGGTTAAGAGAAGCGACCTGCAACATAGTTTACACTGTACTGTACATACAACAGACATTCAGACACACTTTTCAATTAGATACTTACCTGCTATTTAATAGACAACTGAAAATTACTGTTACTGTTGCATACTCACAATGATATATATCCTAATGACTCATCAGTGTCACATGGATTCAGTAGTCTGACTCTCATTGGGCAGTGCAGCCAGCTCATCATGCAGTCTCAGGTGATTGTGTCTGCTGCAGTTAGGAGTTTGGTGAGTTTGGCAGTTATGAATAAATGACCTCCAAAATCCCAGAAGACGTTATGTTACTAGTAATTACTTCTGTTTTTACTGCACTGGTTAGCAGCTTGTGGGCTGCTGCTTGAACATATGAGACAGATTTTCAGTGTGTGGTTTAATGAGGGTGGCAGGTAAACTTCTTCACCCCTGTAGGAGCTCATCTTCTGTGAATCAGAAAAAAGGTGTCTAAATGTACATTTTTTCAAGCTGGTGTTTGTCTGCTTTTTCTTCCTATCAGTTACTTTATTCTGAACAAGAGAACCGGGTTCCTGATCATCAAGGAGAACGCTCCACCGAGCACCTACCAGTTCCAGGTCCGTGTGTCCGATGGAATCTGGCCAGATGCCGTGTCCACTGTCTCTGTACATGTGAGGGAACTCCGAGATGACGCCATCTATAACTCGGGGTCCCTTCGCCTGGCAGGTGAGATTAACTCTGCAGAGCCATGTGAACATGTAATCCTCCAAGCTGCCACACGGCCAAAATAATAACTTGTTTTTGTAATTTTCAGTACATTTGTTTGAGATATTAAATTCACAAGTGTAAACATTTGGATGCTTAGTCATTTTATTCAGCTTAACCCTCCTTACTCCCCATGGCCTTACGATGCCCCCGAAGCCCAGCCTCTGGTCTGCCTCTAAGAGGCTCGTGTTTAGTTCTTGGTTTGGGACGTATGTTTGATGGTGAAGGTCAGGCAAAGATGTTACATTAATATTAACATTTGTAAACAGTTGGTAGAAACTTTGATTGTGGTAGTTTATTTTGGGCTTTTGCTTTTGGCAGATGTTAATTTTACATCCTGGTTGTATGAAGGGCTGTCCACGGTGACCTGGCCCATGACCTTTGATGCGTCCTCTGCTAAGTTTGAGCCTGTTTCCATGTTTACAGACAGCTCATATTGCCTTTTCTGGTTTTTTAATTGATGTAACTTCAGTCACATGATAAAAAGGATCAAATAACTGACTATCCACCTAAAATAGCAAATAGCCTTCTTTGGGGGAGGCGGTTGGGGCTCAGGGGGGCAGAGCAGGTCATCTATCAACGTAAGGTTCAGCGGATCGATCCCTCAGTCCCTCCAGTCCACATGCCGAAGTATCCCGAACCCATGTTTGCTCTCAGTGCATCCATCAGAGTGCGTGAATGTTAGACAGCGCTTAGGCGTACATAACTGTATGGAATGTGAGCAGGTGAACGAGACTCCAGCAGCATCATTCTTCCTGTCCTGAATTCAGTTGACGTTGGGACAAATGTGCAGAATGCTCTAAATGACAGTGAAGTTAGAGCTGTGAACATTAAACACTGGGAAGTAATAACTTGATCTTTTCCTAAGAGACTGCAGATCCATACAAGTCTGAGATTTAGTTGTGTTTAATTTTCCACCAAGTTTCATCAGCTCTGTATGTGAGTATGAGACCCCCTTTTAGTTCTGCCCTTCCACGCTATCATTTATATCTCAGCACTTGTCGTTCATCCTGCGTTCAGCTCTGATTGATGGTTTGTGACAGTAACAGAGGACCCACACCAGGACCAACTGCTGACTATGTTGGAGAACATGATTATTTTAAGTTTTGTCTCCAGTCATAGAAGATGAATGCAGACTGATTACTGTTTGTTCTACTTGTTTGCTGTGTTTCAGAAATTTGTAAAGGTAGGGTAATGATGTTTTAGGACAAGATTACGCCCATTATTAATTCCTCTGCCCTGACTCGTGGGAATCTCAGCTTCGTCAGTATTCGCACAGAGAAGCCTATTTCCATTACTTATGCTGGTAAAATAATTAGCTGAGGTTTGCTCAGCCAGCACCATTCTCTTCACATGTCGAGCAGCATCCATTCATTACCTGATGTACGGCACATCGGCTGTCTGCTCAGAATTAAATTCGCTTTAGAGAATGGGACATGGCTGAAGGATTTTTATGATTTCAGAGATATTGAAATAGAAGCAGACAGAGAGGCCAGTGGATGCTCTCCAAAGATGAGAGGAGAAAGCAGAGAGAGAGAGAGAGAAGAAAGTGTGGAAGCGCGAGTCGAGCATAAAAGGATTTCCTTCTCATTCTCAAAGAAGGGCTGAGGTAAATTAATGCGCGCCAGAGAAGGTGGAGAACAGCTGGCACGCACAGTCCAATATTGTAGGAGGGAAATGAATGCATGTCCTAAATGTAGACTGTGTTTTTAAGATGAATAATGGAAGCTGAAAGAAAAGAATTGCTAAATTAAATTCTCCATTTTAGTTATTTGTTTTTGTAATTTTTTTATCCATTTAACTTTAAAAATACATTTAGGTTTGTCAGGAGCGTTTCTCTGTAGGGAGCCCCTCACTGACGATTTTTAAATCATCGAAGGGCTCTTAGCTGTAGGATGTATTGGTTTAATAGACCCTGGTTGTAACAGAGGGACTAAAACTGGGAGGCAGAGAGCAGCCGTGTCAGACAGCAGTCTGAAATACTCTGTCACTGCTCAAACGCTTTAACCTGAAGTTCAGCAGGAAAACTGCCAGTGAACGGCTTCAAAACAAAGTGCAGTGACGAGGATTAATGACTCTGAGATCATCATCATCGTCATCTGAGGCTGGCAACACAGGTGTGTGTGTGTGTGTGTGTGTGTGTGTGTGTGGGTGGAGAGTGGGGGGTGGGGGGGGTATGCAACAGTCATTTCCAGGATTTTTGTGGCGCTTCAAAGTAAACACTCATTGATTCTCAGTCTCGGGGATTATGAAAATATTCTACTTATAGCGTTACTTACACCCTCCTTGACATTTTAAATCCCGTTTCGAGAACAAATATGGAATTCAATAAGGTTGCACAAAGAAAGGACTAGTTAAATCTGCCTGCTGAGATTAAGGCTCCCTCTCAGTCTCTCTCTCCATTTCTCAATATTGATGGAAAGGTAAAAAATGTGGTAAAGAAAAAGTCCTTGAAATGTCCACATAACACAAGCAGAGAGTAAAACTCATAGTGCTTGGGGGAGTGCAGAGCGTCAAAAACACGATGAGTAACTGCTTAAAACAAGCTGATGCAGTTTTTGAAGAGGAGGCCTTTATAAACAGACTGGCCTCTGACAGAAGACGCATTGTTGAGAAGAGTGAAAACTCTCTCTCTTCACATCTGTCTGCCCTCAGGGTGGGTGCATTGTGGGATCAATATGCAGAAACTGGGAAGATGTATTAGTTTGAGATTATATGTGAGAATCTGGAGTCTTGCTCACTTCCCTTACTGATCACACCCGTAATCATCATAATGCTGCCTCTGCAGATGGAGTTCATGCTCCTGTTTGTTCCATGAAAGAACAGTTCGGGCATGAAAAGAGTTTTTTCCTCTTCTTGGTCTGTTTAAGGATCCAGATAAGTAGGTTAGGAAAAGGTGATAAGGGCTCATACTGCGTACATGCCACTCCAGCCATGATTGTGGTGCAACCATGGCTTCTTTTTCTTTTGGGCCTGGAGACCCACATGTTTTGAGGGCTCTTTGACTCCACCACCCTCTGGAACACAACCTTGGGGTGATCCGGACCCTACAACACCAGGCAGAAAGCATTCCCGGTGAGGGCAGAAGGGAAACTAAAGGAACACACACATATTAAGAAAAGCCCTCAAAACATGTGGTTACCCCCAACTGGGCTTTCCTCAAAATCAGCCAAGATGCACAGGAAAGAAGACAACCACAAACTAGAGAGAAATGACAAGAGAAACAACATTGTCATCCCTTATGTGGCAACTTGGTCAGAGAACCTTTCTCCAAGCATGACATCCCAGTATCCTTCAAACCAAGGCACACCCTAAGGCAAAAACTGGTCCATCCCAAGGACAAACCCCCCCAAACACAAGATCAGCACGTATTGTCTGCTGTCCAGCAGTGAAGAGTGCTCGGACCTCTACACAAACACACAACATAGAAGAGCCACCTCGACAGGACAAGACTCAGCTGTACATCTGCACCTGAAGGTCAAAGGTCACTCTTTGAGGATGCCAATGTTCCCATTTTGGACCAGGAAGACAGATGGTTTGAAAGAGGAGTAAAAGAAGCCTCTGTGTCCACTGTGAACAACCATCATTGAACGAGGAGGTGGATTACATCACCAACTGTCCCCCACCTACAGTGCTGTCCTGAGCTCCCTCCCCAGACGTCTCAACCCCCCCTCACACCTTGTTCCAGTGACCTCAATAGGTCACATGAAACAATGGAGCGGAGACTTATATTGGTTTGATCTGAAACCACTGATTGAAATGACCCACGCCTCCTTTCACACCTTGGCACATGTGATTATGCACAAGAACAATAGAGGGGTCATAACCACCTCCAGGGGCCTACGCCCACTGGGGTTCAATACCTGGGTCTCTCCACCTTTGGTTTGAGAACTGAAGAAGCCTTTGGGATGAGAGGTGGAACATGTTCAAGAAACAGAAGTCCAGAAGTCTCCTTTTTTCAAGCTCAGAGACTTTAATTAGAGTCTTGTTTGGATACTTAAAATGAAGATTATTTAAACACTCTTACAATCAGTGTGGACTCACTTGGTTCCGGTCTTCCTGTACTCTCTGTGCTGTACTCTCTGTGCTGTACTCTGTGTGCTGTACTCTGTGTGCTGTACTTTCTGTGCTGTACTTTCTGTGCTGTACTTTCTGTGCTGTACTTTCTGTGCTGTACTCTGTGCTGTACTCTGTGACTTGTGCTGTTACTTTCTGTGCTGTACTTTCTGTGCTGTACTTTCTGTGTGTTGTACTTTCTGTGCTGTACTTCTGTGTGTTGTACTTTCTGTGCTGTACTTTCTGTGTGCTGTACTCTGTGCTGTACTCTCTGTGCTGTCAGAACTGTTGTTTGATATTTATGAGCTTCACGTTCAACACGATGATCTATTTCATTTATCGTGGTAACACAATGCAGACACACCAGTGTTCCACAGGCATATACATCAGGCTTCAGACGGTATCTGCAGCACCTTAATAACCCCTGTCAGCATGTACTGCACAGTGGCTGCTATTAATTCTCTCATACACGAGTTCTCACTTCCTGAAAAACTAGACCTGACCTGCGTCTCACATGCAGGTTCCTAAAATGAAGAGTCTGACTCCACCTTTGATTTCAGCCACTCTCATCAATTAACCAGGAGCAGGAGTCGAAGCAGGGATCTGACTGATGCTCGTTTTGACACCGGAAGATCTCCCAGTGGTCAGTGGGATATGCTGTGCTCCACAATCATGTGGGTCGAATGGAAAAACTTCGGCTCGCCAGAGGTTAAAGTCGCCCTCGGATTCTGGAAGAGAGTGTGGAAAGTTTGCCTTCAGCTGCTCCTCACTGAAAGGGTTAAGAACTAAATCTAGTTTTTAGTACACAAATATCGTTTTTGTCAATGATTCACAGGTGTTTGAGTTTCTCATATATGAGAATTTGAAGTTAATCGTGTAATTCAGTGGTTATGATAGAGAAAGAGTCACATTTAATGCAGGTGAGGTTGCAGAGAATTGTTTCATCTGAGTGCCACAAATAAACGCACTTAAATACAAAAAGCTTTGTTTTAAGCTAAAAAAAAAAAAACAGGTTTAATTTCCCTGCCAGACATTTTGCATTTTTTATATAATTACTGGATACAATTGAGTCGAATTTCATAACGTTTACAGCATTTTTCTTTCATTGGAGACAGAATGGCATCAGCCTCTCTTCAGGTTTATTTTATTAAAGCATTTTTGTCAAATGATGCCAGCGTTCTTAGAATATTCCACGTAATGAGTCAGTCTTCAGCCGAGTGTGAAGCGGCTGGCATTGAGAATCAGCACCTCTAAGCCTGAGCCATGGTCCTCAGCCGAAAAGGGTGGAGTGCCATCTCCGGCTCAGGAACGAGTTCTTGCCTCAAGTGGAGGAGTTTAAGTATCTCGGGGTCTTGTTCACGAGTGATGGGAGAAGGGAACGGGAGATCGACAGGCGGATCGGGGCTGCTTCTGCAGTGATGCGGACGCTGCACCGGTCCATCGTGGTGAAGAGGGAGCTTAGCGTAAAAGCGAAGCTCTCGATTTACCGGTCGATCTACGTTCCTACCCTCACCTATGGTCACGAGCTTTGGGTAGTGACCGAAAGAATAAGATCGCGAATACAAGCGGCAGAAATGAGTTTCCTTCGAAGGGTGGCTGGCCTTTCCCTTAGAGATAAGGTGAGGAGTGCGGCCATCCGGGAGGGGCTCAGAGTAGAGCCGCTGCTTCTCCACATCGAAAGGAGCCAGTTGAGGTGGCTCGGGCATCTGATTAGGATGCCTCCTGGCCGCCTCCTGGGTGAGGTGTTCCGGGCATGTCCCACCGGGAAGAGGCCCCGTGGTAGACCCAGGACACGCTGGAGAGATTATGTATCTCGGCTGGCCTGGGAACGCCTTGGGGTCCCTCCGGATGAGCTGGAGGAGGTGGCTGGGGAGAGGGAAGCCTGGGCTTCTCTGCTTAGGCTTCTGCCCCCGCGACCCGGCCCCGGAATAAGCGGAAGAAAATGGATGGATGGATGGATGGATTCAGTCTTCAGAAAATCCTCATTTGTTTGACCCTTCTGAAGAACCACTAAAAGCCATGATAACAGACTGTTTTGTCTCGGTCATTCATATTTAAGGGAATCATAGTATGTAAGTATTTAGCCAGTTTGTGTCTGTTTGAGGAACAGCTGTGGCTCAGAAGGTAGAGGATCTGGCTCCCTCCGGTCTGCATATCAAAGTGTCCTTGGGCGCGATACTGAACCCATATAAATGCCCCGGATCCACCTCAGTGTGTGATAGAGAATAAACTGTGAATGTGGCATGTAGCGTAAAGCCCTTGAGTGGTTGATAAGACAGAAAAGTGCCATATAAATGCAGTCCATTTACCATTTATTTGTGTGAAATCACAAGCCTTGAGGCAGGAGGGCATCTGTGCACTGCCTCCAATGAAGCCTCTGGGAAGGAGAAAGCAGAAGTCAGTTGTGAGGTTGGATCAAAGCCAGGTGCAAAGGCTGCCACACTGCGTTAGGAGTTACTACCCCCCCCCCCCCCCCCCCAGCCCCTCTCCCTCCTGACTGTCTCTCTGTCTGCCTGTGTCCTTGTTTCTCCCCCTGGACTGACTGATGGGAGCTGACATTAGCCTCGATCCCTCACGTTGTATCCGCTGAGCCCTCTCTGAGCCCCCTGTCTTGTCTCTTAATGCCTAGGCTCTGTCTCCTCCTCTGCACTCACAAACCTAATCACCCTGCCCTCCCCTCTTATATATGTGTGCGCTCTTTTACTTCACTCTCTGTGAGGACTTTGAGACTCGGTGCTCCGATTACGATGACATTTTTGGATGTAGAGGAGTTTATATTAGCGCTGGTCCTCACATTACAATATTGGCTCCCATTTACATCTTAACATGCACGATTAAAATGTTTTAATTAACAGCTCTAACTGCTTTCGTCCACTCTGGCCTCAAAGATATTTCTTCCTTCCAGGATTTGCCTTCTGTAGCACAAAATTCCCCAGAATAAATCCAGTTGATCTAAGGAACAGTTACCCAAAGCCTCATCTTAGCTTCATCTGAACTTTGAAATTCAGTTTTTACAGTTGTCTGAGATCTTATGCTGGAATTCCATTAGGATACACGCACTGAGTGAGTAAGACTAGATATATGAAGAGCCTTTGCATTGAAGGAGCTCTGCAGAGACCTAAAACTGCTCCTGCAAGAGTCTGCCAACAATGTGACTCAAATGAAGCCAGGAAATAAATTTTTGTTTTACCTTTTCGTTCCAATCAGGGAATTGGGCTCGTGCAGTGCATTGGCTTTGTCTCTGTCTGTCCTCTCACTTTGTTCAGATTCTTCCAGTTCATGACATTTGACATTTATGATTGGCACTGACAGATTTATTCTTATGTTATGTGGTAAAGTAATCAAAACAGCCCAAACCTGACAGACTCTGGTGACTCATTGATTTTTTTTTGTTTGTTTTAATTATTGTTATTAGTTGGGTTTTTATAGCTGGTGTTACCAGCGGGTTGAAGCTGTCTTTGAACACTGGTTGGCCTTTTTTTAAATGTTAGATGATGCATTGTAATAAAAGAGAGATGAAAAATTTGGGTCTTAAATGGGATGTTTAACACACACAGCTGAACCAAACAGTTCTGTATGGATCACTTTAGTGATACGTAAGAATCAAATGATTGACACCTGATTGTCTTTGCTAATAATGACGTGAATATCGTCCTCCTTACATTGAGCTCCAGATTACACAAATTACAAACTTTGAATTTGTCTCAGTTTGCTTTTAGTGACTTAAACTCAAAACAATCTGAATCTGCCTGATTAGAAAATGATCAAATGGTCTTCTGTGGCGTCATCCTAGGAGAAGCGACCTGATTCTCCTGCTGCAGGATGGAAACAAACTGCCTTAAAGAAAGACCACCATGTCTACTCGAAGAAAGAAAGCAAAGCCATGAAACGGGTACTAGTGATACTCACATGAAGGAAACATGGCTGCTGAGCTAACAGAGGAGCACACTGAGACCTCCCAAAGGCCACTTTAGCCAGAGTGAAGCCGCTCTAAGGGATGTACTGGAGCACACAACAAAACTGGAACAAGAAGGAAGAGACTGAGAGAAGTAACATTTCAGCATTCGCACCAAACTGCCGACTGAACGACCTGTCACATGGAGTGAAAGGAGGGGAAGAGAAGAACAATATGATTATAATACAAAACCTGATGCTCACATCACCTAACTAATGGAGGAATTCGACCCATGTGCCAAAAGAGCTCACAGATCCCTGATGTATTAATGAATTTGTCATGGCCGGGGAGGAAACAGGCGAGGAATGGCTGACACGAAGGACTCCAGAAGTCAGCGTAACTTAAAAGGGATTTATTTAAGCAGGGGGAAAACAAATACAAAATCTTGGAAGGGAGACGACGGGCAAACACAGGGAACACACGGGCACACAACATCAACGACGCCGACAAGGAACACATGGAAACTGAGGGCTTAAATACACACTGGGTAATCAGGGCAAGAGGAAACAGCAGGGAACAACAGGTGAGGCAAATGAAACTAATTACACAGGGAAGCAAAGCTGAACACAAAGCACAGGAAACCAGACTGTCAAAATAAACAGGAAGTGACAACCAAGGAACATACTGACTAAACAGGCACAGACTCAGGACAGAGACGCAGAACATATCACAACACATCAACCTACTGGGAGGACACACTCAGGAAATTAACACAAAACGCTGGGCCAACGGCCCAGGACATGACAGTACCCCCCCCCTCAAAGGCCGGCTCCCGACGGCCAAAAACAAGAAACAAAACCAGACCAGGGCGGGGAGGCGGGGGACCAGGAAGGAGGGCCCGAAACAAAACAGACAGGGGAGCAAACAAAGTCAGGAACAAACCCAAAAACAAAAGGAAGCACTGGAGCAAGGGTAGAGCACAGGGCAAAAACAATAAGCACAAGGAACCGAACAAAGAAAAGCAATGGCACAAGCTGAATACAGTCCAAAAACCAGAGCAAAAACACGGGGATGAGAAAACAAAAAAAAAAAAAAAAAACAACCGGATGAAACAAAAGCGACGGCACAAGGCCGGAGAGCTCCAATGTCCAAACAGGGGGTCGAAACAAGGAACAGTCCAGGAGCTATGACAAAACAAAAACAGCAGGGGAAAAAAACAGTCCACAGTTCAGGGGAGTCAGTGGGAAATCCAAAACAAAAAACACACAGTTCAGGAGGCCGCAGAGGCCAAGGGCCACAAGCAAAGTCCCAACGAGGGAGGCCGACCGCGCTCACAGCGGCGGCGGCGGCGAGGGACGAGAAGGAATCACTGGAGGCCGACCGCGCTCCCAGCAGCGGCGGCGACGACGAGGGGGAGTCCCTGGAGGCCGACCGCGCTCCCAGCGGCGACGACGAGGAGGAGTCACTGGAGGCCGACCGCGCTCCCAGGCGGCGACGACGAGGAGGAGTCACTGGAGGCCGACCGCGCTCCCAGCGGCGACGACGAGGAGGAGTCACTGGAGGCCGACCGCGCTCCCAGCGGCGGCGGGCGACGACGAGGAGGAGTCACTGGAGGCCGACCCGCGCTCCAGCGGCGGCGGCGACGACGAGGAGGAGTCACTGGAGGGCCGACCGCGCTCCCAGCGGCGGCGGCGGAAGACGAGGAGAAGACACTGGAGGCCGACCGCGCGGCATGCGGCGGCGACGAGGAGGGGTCACTGGAGGCGACCGTGCTCCCAGCGGCGACGGCGACGAGGAGGGGTCACTGGAGGCCGACCGCGCTCCCAGCGGCGGCGGCGACGAGGAGGGGTCACTGGAGGCCGACCGCGGGGCATGCGGCGGCGGCGACGGGGAGCAGACACTGGAGGCCGACCGCGGGGCATGCGGCGGCGGAGAAGGGCGACCCCGGGCTCTGGTGGGGAACCCTCGGGTGACGTGGAGCGCTCGGACTGAGCAGAGACCCCCACCGGCTCGGACTGAGCGGGACCCCCTGGCTCGGAGCGCTCGGACTGAGCGGAGACCCCCATCGGCTCGGACTGAGCGGGACC
Organism: Archocentrus centrarchus; assembly: GCF_007364275.1. Classification (NCBI taxonomy): domain Eukaryota; kingdom Metazoa; phylum Chordata; class Actinopteri; order Cichliformes; family Cichlidae; genus Archocentrus; species Archocentrus centrarchus. The sequence continues at coordinate 34,624,824 of NC_044348.1, forward strand.
CTCGTGCGCGGAGTGCTCGGACTGAGCGGGACCCTCTGGCGCGGAGCGCTCGGACTGAGCGGAGACCCCCATCGGCTCGGACTGAGCGGGACCCTCTGGCGCGGAGCGCTCGGGACTGAGCGGGAGACCCCCATCGGCTCGGACTGAGCGGGACCCTCTGGCGCGGAGCGCTCGGACTGAGCGGGACCCTCTGGCGCGGAGCGCTCGGACTGAGCGGGACCCCCTGGCTCGGACTGAGCGGAGACCCCCATCGGCTCAGACTGAGCGGGACCCTTCTGGCGCGGAGCGCTCGGACTGAGCGGAGACCCCCATCGGCTCGGACTGAGCGGGACCCTCTGGCGCGGAGCGCTCGGACTGAGCGGGGGCCCTCTGGCGCGGAGCGCTCGGACTGAGCGGGGCCCTCTGGCGCGGAGCGCTCGGAGTGAGCGGAGACCCCCATCGGCTCGGAGAGTGAGCGGAGACCCCCATCGGCTCGGATGAGCTGAGCCATGGGCTGAACGGGGCCTACATAGTGAGGCACCGGATGCGTAGGCTGGACCGCGGAACAGGGCACACTGCTGCTTTATTGAGCAGCAGGGGCTGCTCGGGGAATAGCGAGGTGCAGGGGACTGCGTGGGGAAGCAGGCCGGGGAGACGACTGGCTGCGTGGAAGCAGGCCGGGAGACGACTGGCTGCGTGGAAGCAGGCGGGAGACGACTGGCTGCGTGGAAGCAGGCCGGGAGACGACTGGCTGCGTGGAAGCAGGCGGCCGGGAGACGACTGGCTGCGTGGAAGCAGGCCGGGAGACGACTGGCTGCGTGGAAGCAGGCCGGGAGACGACTGGCTGCGTGGAAGCAGGGGGAGACGACTGGCTGCGTGGAAGCAGGCCGGGAGACGACTGGCTGCGTGGAAGCAGGCCGGGAGACGACTGGCTGCGTGGAAGCAGGCCGGGAGACGACTGGCTGCGTGGAAGCAGGCCGGGAGCCAGAGAGAGCGGGCTGTGAGCTAGGGAGATCTGGCTGCGTGGAAACAGACCGCGAGCTAGGGAGATCTGGCTGCGTGGAAACAGACCGCGAGCGAGAGAGAGCAGACTGCGTGGAAGCAGACCGCGAGCGAGAGAGAGCAGACTGCGTGGAAGCAGACCGAGAGCTAGGGAGATCTGGCTGCGTGGAAGCAGACCGAGCGCTAGGGAGATCTGGCTGCGTGGAAGCAGACCGAGCGCTAGGGAGATCTGGCTGCGTGGAAGCAGACCGAGCGCTAGGGAGATCTGGCTGGCTGCGTGGAAACAGACCGAGAGCTAGGGAGATCTGGCTGCGTGGAAACAGACCGAGAGCTAGGGAGATCTGACTGCGTGGAAACAGACCGAGAGCTAGGAGATCTGGCTGCGTGGAAACAGACCGAGAGCTAGGGAGATCTGGCTGCGTGGAAACAGACCGAGAGCTAGGGAGATCTGGCTGCGTGGAAACAGACCGAGAGCTAGGGAGATCTGGCTGCGTGGAAACAGACCGAGAGCTAGGGAGATCTGGCTGCGTGGAAACAGACCGAGAGCTAGGGAGATCTGGCTGCGTGGAAACAGACCGAGAGCTAGCTGACACTGGGGCCTGAGAGGGAGCTGACACTACAGAAGGAGCAGGAGCTGAGGGAACTGGGACCAAAACCGAAGGAACTAAGACAGGGGCTGAGGGAACTGACTGAGAGGGCACTGAAACAGCTGACACTGGGGACCGAGGAAGAGTTACTGGAGCTGACTGAAGGCGAGGGAGAGTGACTGGAGCTAGAGCTGACTGAGACCCTGCTGCTGCAGCTAACACAGAAAACCGAATGCGAAGGCTTGGACCTGGCTGCCCCCACCCGCGGAACAGGTGCGAGTGCCGAGGTCAGCCCGTCCGTGGCTGCCCCCACCCGCGGAACAGGTGCGAGTGCCGAGGGTCAGCCCGTCCGTGGCCGCCCCCACCCGCGGAACAGGTGCGAGTGCCGAGGTCAGCCCGTCCGTGGCCGCCCCCACCCGCGGAACAGGTGCGAGTGCCGCGGTCAGCCCGTCCGTGGCCGCCCCCACCCGCGGAACAGGTGCGAGTGCCGAGGTCAGCCCGTCCGTGGCCGCCCCCACCCGCGAACAGGTGCGAGTGCCGAGGTCAGCCCGTCCGTGGCCGCCCCACCGCGGAACAGGTGCGAGTGCCGAGGTCAGCCCGTCCGTGGCCGCCCCCACCCGCGGAACAGGTACAGGGGCAGGGGAAGCTGGAGCTAAGGGAGCTGGAGCAGGGTGAACAGAGGGAGCTGGAGCTAACTGAGGGGTCTGGGACTGCGACTGAGGAGGAGCTGGAGCTACAGCTGACATGGAACACTGCGACTGAGGGGGAGCTGGAGCTACAGCTGACATGGAACACTGTGACTGAGGGGGAGCTGGAGCTACAGCTGACATGGAACACTGCGACTGAGGGGGAGCTGGAGCTACAGCTGACTTGGAACACTGCGACTGAGGGGGAGCTGGAGCTACAGCTGACTTGGAACACTGCGACTGAGGGGGAGCTGGAGCTACAGCTGACTGGGAAGACTGCGACTGAGGGGGAGCTGGAGCTACAGCTGACTGGGAAGACTGCGACTGAGCAGGCGCTACAGCTGACTGAGGCGAGAGTGGCTGGGGAGGAGCATGGCGACGCCGGGAGCGCTGCTTCCTTCGCGTTCTGTTGGAGTGGGAAGCACGATTCTCAGCATCCAGGATGTCCACCAGCAGAGGTGAATCAATAATCTCCACATCATCTGGCAGCCAAGAGAGGTCTGGGGAGGCGGTGGGCTGTGGGTTGAAAGGATGAAAAGGACGAGGTGGGAGAGGTGAGTTGAAGGGATGACGGCGGCTCCGGAAAGCGAGGCAGCGCCTGTGGTGCTGAGCTGCAGTGGTGCGGAGGAGACGACGGAGGTGAGATGACCGGCTGCAGGAGAGGTGAATTAGTGATGGCTTGGAGGAAAAAGGTTGTGTCCTTGCCCTGGACAGGGCGACCAATATTATACAGTTTAGCTTGTAAGTTTTTCCGGAGCATGATTATGGAATGGGCAAGGGAGGCAGTGTCAGGATGGGTGAGGAGCCAAGTGGAGGAAGAAAAAAGTCTGCAGCAGAAAATTGCCTGAATAATCTGACGGGGTTCATCAGTGGCATGAATGATGTTCCTGGAGAGATCTATGAGCTCCAAAATCACTTCCTCTTGCTCGGAGGGGCTCCTGGTATCCGCGGGGTCCATAGTCTGGTCGCGTCGTTCTGTCATGGCCGGGGGAGGAAACAGGCGAGGAATGGCTGACACGAAGGACTCCAGAAGTCAGCGTAACTTAAAAGGGATTTATTTAAGCAGGGGGAAAAACAAATACAAAATCTTGGAAGGGAGACGACGGGCAACACAGGGAACACACGGGCACACAACATCAACGACGCGACAAGGAACACATGGAACTGAGGGCTTAAATACACACTGGGTAATCAGGGCAAGAGGAAACAGCAGGGAACAACAGGTGAGGCAAATGAAACTAATTACACAGGGGAAGCAAAGCTGAACACAAAGCACAGGAAAACCAGACTGTCAAAATAAACAGGAAGTGACAAACCAAGGAACATACTGACTAAACAGCACAGACTCAGGACAGAGACGCAGACATATCACAACACATCAACCTACTGGGAGGACACACTCAGGAAATTAAACACAAAACGCTGGGCCAACGGCCCAGGACATGACAGAATTGGCACTTTTTGTACAAAACGTTGACTGTTGTGGGATTCCATCAGAAGTTAAATGTCATACCTATAAACTCAAATGACATGTCAGAGTGATGCTGTTCAGATTTTCTGTCTCGAGAGATTCTCAGACTCTTGCTCTTTAATGCAGCAAAATGGCAACATTAAGAGTGTAAATGATGATGATCAATTACAGATTCCTCCTTATGAACATAATGAACTGGCATATATGTGACCCAGTTCCTTAAGCTGATGAAGAACCATCAGATCCATCAGTCTGTCTGAGGCACTGATTTATTTATTATTTTTTTAATCTCAGGCTCTGATGTTGGTGGCCTACACAGGTAGCTGGAGCATTTACATTTCTAGTCTGATCATGGATTTAGAAACATGGGGATTATCATAACCTCTGACCAATCACAGGTGTTCAAAGCTGTGGAAACTGTGGATCTCTAATAGGATGAGTAGAAACAATACGAACTCTGTGTTCCAGTCTTTACCTATAGAAGTCCTTAGCTCTACATTTATATCTATTATAAATGGGTATCTAACTTCATGTGGGGGGGGGACCCCAAAAACATTAAATTAATTAAAAAAAAAGACCCTCTGTGGGGCCTAAATCTGTCCAACCTGAAGAAATGCTTTGAAGCAGCCCAGCTCCAGTCAGTGGATATCTCAACGTAGACATCTGTGTTGGGATGGAACTGAGTGAATGCTCAGACATATTTATCGATATCATCCCGTTCAAGAGTCAAGATATCTGGAGAGGACAAACCACCTGAAAAATACAGTCTGCTCTAAGAAAGAAGCTAAGACTCCTGACTTCAGCTTCTAGAGCAGGTGAGGATTTCACATGATTCTCACTTTCTTCCCTCCAAACTCAAAGCAGGGTTTAGAAAGTGGGAAGAAAAAAGCCTCAATAATGTTGTGCCAGCTGTTTCAAGCAGAGGACTTGATGTCCTTTGAGCAGCTTCAGCACAAATATGACCCTTCAGAACATTATTTTTTTAGGTACCAACAGTTGAGACACAAAGCTACGCGCCTTGCCATCAACTATGGAACAATTCATTATGTTAACATGATGAATTGGAGCTATTAAAAAGAAGATCATATACTACATATGTAAGATATTAGAAGAGGAACCAGAACAATTTGGACAAAAATGGGAACTGGAGATGAAAACGTGGCAATGATCCTGTGCACAGGGACATAGAATAACAAACAGCCCTACATGGAAAGAACTTGAGTGGAAAGTTTAAGATGAGCTTTATTAAAACTGCTTTTGCCGCATGGAAATTTGGGAACATCTCAGATCAGAGCTCAGGGGGCTGTGGCCTGGTAAGAGACCAGATACATGTACATATCTTTTTACTGGCAAAATATAGAAAATGAAATTAGAAATAAAACTGTCCCCAGAACCATGGGAATACTACCAGAAGGATTAAAAGGCAACAATTGGATTTTCCTACTGAGTCTTGTCATTGGTTGGTAAGATGATCCCAGTCTCCTGGCTGAGGCTACAGCAGTGGATTAAGGAGGAGGTGAGGGTGGTTTATCATATGGAACACATAACTGCAAGATTACAACTAAAAGCATATTCTCAATAAAATGGGTCCCAGTTACCTCATATTTCCTCTAAGATCTAAGAGAAACAGAATCATGTTGTTGGTGCTACCACTCATGTTGCTCCTCATACATCTAATTCAGCTGTAATTGATACATGTTTGTAACTTTATAACTATATAATCTGAGTTTTGTTCGGAGTGTTGAATGCCATTATTTGTTACTTTGCTTTCCACGGGCTGGCTGTTGGTTTAGTTGCACCTATGCTGTGTCTGTGAAAGGAGCCGTGAGTAATCTGATTGGATTTGATGAATGAAAAGTTAAAAGAAAAAGAAAATTATTTATCCAGCAGAAGTGCCACACAAAGCTTTCTCTTTGACACTCTGCTTGATCCTTTACTGTTATTTCTGCTGAGCTTTCTGAGCTGCGTTGACTCGTTACTTCTCCTGCAACATTTTAACCTTTCGTTCACCGCCGTTGGTCACCGCCGTGGGCTCCATGAGCCTCCTCATTGCTGATCTATGTCCAGGATGCTGTCATGGCTTCATAACACATCAGAAGTCTTTAGATACGGGAAAACTGCTCATATTTTGAATGGAACGTCGCTATAACATGGATCTAAGTTAGAAGCTGGATTCAGTGGAGGGATTGATCAGATCTAATTTGTACTAAAATTATTTAAATGAATATGATCTGGGTCCAGTCTGGCCTATTTAAGAATAATGGAATATTACAGTTGGTCTGATTACTTCTTGCCTTCTACTCTTTTTCTGTACTTTCCATCCACTGTCAGTCACTCCCAATGGACTCCTGTACAGTGTGAATTCTCCTGTAGGCGTACATCTGTACTTACTGAAATCTGATTTTTGCTGGTGCCTAAAACATCTCCTACGTGCTAATATTAAAAATCAAATGAGTTTAACTGCCCTTTGCCTACTTACGGTGCCACACGGGAAGTTTCTGATTGTGGTGCCAGAATTAAGAGGGGCTTCTTTAATAAGTCAACATTGCCCCACACGCCTGCAAGAATCTGACTTCAACTGTGTGCATATAAACAGTACCGGCTTCTGGTTATTATTCATGATGGCTTTGATCCAAAAATTCATGACAAGTGGCATCTCATGGGAGCTGCAGGGTCGTCTACTGCCAGAGATTCAGATACTACTGACCAGTCACTCACTGTGCTGGTCAGTAAATGTTGGTCAGGTGTGTGCTCCTTCCTGATGGACTAAAACTCTCTTTAATTTTAACTCTGACACGTTAAACAGCTGCAGCCGACAAAACGAGTGATATTTTATTTCTCTTAGTCTGCTGCTTTCATGATTAGAACTGAACACGAAAGTGTGCGAACCCTTATTGACAGAATTAAAATCTCCCTGCACGACCTTCACCAGGAAACACACTGCAGGCACGATCAGGAAGAACAAGCAGGAAAACAAAACGCAAAATAACTTACAAACAAATGATTTTATCAGATAAAGTGAGCCTTTTAAAATCATTTATTATCATAGCTCCAGTCTGGAGTGTTGTGGACTATTTTTTACTTTAGCAGTTTGAAAATAATTGGATTTATCCTTGAGCAGAGGCGGAAATAATGAGGCCACTTACAGTTCCAAATCTGTGTGTGTGTGTGTGTGTGTGTGTGTGTGTGTGTGTGGTCAGACATCACAGCGAAGGAGTTCATCGAACTGAGGGGTAAGCAGCGGAGCCGCTACGAGCTGCTGGTGGACTTCCTGTCTGAGATGCTCTCCGTTCCGCCTGATGATGTCAACATCTTCAGCCTGATGGACGTAAAGGAGCGGATGCTGGACGTTCGCTTCGCTGTGCACAGCGGCCCATCGTTCCTGCAGCCTGAGAAAATGCACGGTTACCTGGCCGCTCACAAGCAAAAGGTAAGTTCTTCTCTGCGACCTTCAGCCTTTTGTCCACACTGACCACTCGAGGTGTTTGTAATAAAATCCTCTCAGCCTGATTTTGCTGTCTGATCTGTTGTGACTCCAGCTCTCCATTGATTGACAACACTGACAACCTACTGACTGATGCTCACCTAATCTAACCAAGTGCACCTCAGAGACTAAACTCACTTGTAAGTCAAGTCACTAACATCTCACATGTATGTGAGCAAGCCTTCAAATCTCTCTCTCTCTCTGTGGTTGCACTTCTTGGTTACAAGCAGAAGTTTAGCCTCCAGCAGTGTTTTGGCTGACCGTCTGCATTAAATTGTAAGATATCAGGTGCCAGTCAAAATCTGTGATGTTTTCTCAGTTTGTTGGATGCAGGACTGACAGTCACAATTCTACACAAAACGCAGTACACACATCAAAAACCGGGATTTCTCAGACGACCCTCAACATGGAGGCGTAGATGGTGACTAACTCAGTTTGTTCACAGCTAAGACTGAGGTATGGTACCATGCAGCCACACCAAAGCCGCCTTCTCCACAGGAGTCTTGGGTCATTTGAGTTTTGATTAAATTGATTTAATAACGTACTGTTGTAACCTTACCACTATATTACAGCTTTGTTACTACTGCAACCGAGCCTGAAACTGGAAATCAATGGGTCAACTTTAGATAGCTTTCTGTACTTTTGTCCACTTTCACCCTGGTGTCAGTGGACCTGGAGGCGTTTTCCATGAAATGTATTTAAAGTATCTCTAATGATGGGAAACTTGCTCTCTTCTCTGGTAAAACACATTTGACCTGAATTCTCACAGTCTCTGAGTTTGAGAGAGAAGATTTAAACAATCCATATCTTTTCCAGAATCACTGTGGTTTCACCCATCAAATGCCACACTGTGGCTGTATTGTGCACAGCTGTCTCATTTCACACCTGTAGCACACAGTGAACTTGCCACTGAGACAGAGGAACCAGTCAAAGTACAGCAGCTGTCAATCCAGGAAGCAGAATGATGTCATTGCTGCTTGATGGCCGTGTAGGTGGCTGGAAAAAAGCGCAGCAGCGTATCCTGACATGGGGATGCTCATCCGGCTATCTATCAAACCACTAGTTGTTGTCCATAAACAATAAGCTGTCATAAATGGGGAAAACCTGTCTCACCTGCTTTCACAGCAGCGTAGGTGGTGCTGACATGCAGCAGTAATATTCACTGCGCAGTGCTTTCTGCTGTGATCTCTATTGCTTGAAAACAGCTCCACTTTGCAGTCCTGACAGGCCAATTGACCTACAAAAACAACCCCAGTACATCAGTTGTCTGTATTTCCACACAGACAGTTTAAGTGAAATAAGCTGCTTTCTGTGGATTATGATTTTCTGCTTACAGCTGGTTCAGATCATTAATTCAATCAAAATCATTATTAGACAGCCTAATCCTGAGTTTTATGCTGATGATATCATTGTGTATTTATATGTCGACTGCACAACAGAACGAGCTGCACACCTGCAGTTCGGTCCGTAAGTATTTCACCATTTATGTTTTTTAAATGCTGCCTCTGTATACGGTTACAGTGCAGACGTTCAGGTTTATTTGAAGGGCTTTAACAAACAAACTGCATTAACGATTTAGGAATTTCAGCCTCTTTTATACATAGTTCCCCTTTTACAGAAGCGCAAACATAATCGGACAATTAAGAACAATTGTTCCCTTTTATTCCATGGCAAATTATGGAAGATTAAAGATCTGAAGTTAACATTTGGTAGCTGTTTCACTTGTTGTTTATTCTCCATATATTTATGGACCTAATGGTACATGTTAATGTACCTTTTTTTAAAAATGAGAACAGTGATGTTCCTGCTCGTAGCTCTGCTGTAAGCAGCTGTCCAGCTGTGAGAAATGATAGACACAAAAAGTAATTATTAAAGACTGAAACTGATATTAACTGATTATAAATAAATTACTTTGTATGCTTGTACTGTTCTTAAACTACTGAATACTGTCCAACACTACCTATTTGTTCAGTATACAGCTGTCACGCTGATTACTGTTAAATGAGAAGGATGGATGGTCTTATGGCGTCTAGCAGCCATTAGTTATATCTGTCTTTGTAAGGTTAACTGTCTAATCAGTTTCAAATATCTGACATTCTTAGTTGAGGTCAGAGGTAACTATTGAATCATGGGAGAGATTGGATTCTGGGAATACTTGTTCTGCTACTGTGCACCTAAAACTGTGATGAGCTGAAAGTATTTCTCACTGTTTCAGACGTGTGGTTGTGTAAGGGAAATGGCTGTTTTAAGTAAATTGATTTTCTTGAGTCTGTGTTGATGCAATTTGTTCAGGTCTCTCCAGCAAAAGAAACCTCGATTTCTGGCACAAATAAACTTAACCAAGTAACTAAGTAAAAACAGATGCTCATTTGTTCTGACAACTTCATTTATTTATTCTGCACCACATTAGTGGTTGTGCATGACAAGGAAACAGGATGCAACAGCCAAGTGAGGCATCAAAAGTGTCTGAGAAATTGATGGATTTAGGTCATTTTCATCTACATCGTGTCTCATTAAAGTGGAAAGCAAAGCTCACAGTGAAAGACACCAGCCTTGACATCCAAACTCTTCAACTTAATTTCTTTTTGCGCAGCACTTCAGTAAGGATGCTTTCATATTTTGACTGCCATTTTTTTAAGTGCAGGGGTGAAAGATTGATGCCCTTTTCATTATCTTACATTAGCCAGGAAATAAATATGTGACGAGGCTGATGATGCAAATGGAAGTGTAGCAGCATCTGTCAGACATATGATCTGCCATTCTGAGTGCATTTAACGTACCATTTAGCATTTTGTTAGGAAAGAAAGAAATTCTGTTGGTTTTACATTTCTCTAACCTATTTTTACCCACTAACACTGGTTTCTCCAGCCAAGTAACCAGTAACTGACCAGTTATCATTTATAATTTTGTGCACTTACTAATTAGCGGTCTAATATTAAATGCATTTGAACAGATATTCTCAAGTCTGCATGCTACATGTCAAATAAGTCATGCAGTGATAGCTCCAATAAAGTAATCATATTAACTGGTGCTTAAAATGTTACTACTGTAGATAGAAAAACATTGACGTGAACGTCGTCTGTCTCACAAACGTGTCGCTCTCCAAACACTCAGTCTTGGAGATAACACACAGGTCCTGTTGTCCATGCCCAGAATTTTCTAAGGTTTAAAAGGTTGAAGTAAAATAACTTTTATTTTCATGGTCATTTAAATTTTTTGCAGTAGCTTCATCTCTCGTGAGTCGGGTGGGTGATATGTTTGCGTATCCAGATAACGATGTGCTTCTTACTGCAACAAACGAGGATGATGTGTCTGTTTTCCAGCTGAGTTGTGACCAGAAATATGAGTTAAATGGAGGTTCCTGTGTTAAATTCAGGTGTCCTGTAAATCCAGAGTCTGGACTGGATCCCAGATGATGTTCAGTTTGGCTCTAGTTCATGGCCCTCCACAACTGTGTACCAAATATCAGATGAATTCAGCAGGATTAGAGGGAGATGCACCTGTAGACAGCGTGTACATTTGAGTCTTTTCTGGGTTATCTTTGTTTTGTTTGACCCAATTATGGCAAAAGTGTAATAAGGTGATCCAGGGGTCACTGGCCATCTTTCATGCAAATTCAGTATGAATCGCTATGACTGGTAGTTTTACTGCATACTCTTAACAGCAAACATACCTATAGTAAAACCCTGTTCTAGCTTTGGTGGCGGGTAAAAAGTAGGGACAGGAAACACTCTGCTGGAAAATTGACTGCGACAAGAGTCATATTTTGGCACAAGATGAGAAACTTATGGCTGAGAGCAGTCGTGTGATTTCAGAATATTGATTTGAATTTAATAGGATGGTTAAACAGTAGCACAAAATCTACTGAGATATGCAGGCAACCTGCTGAAGATGTTAAAAAATGCAAACTTGTTGCAGACGGTAATTTTATCATTTAGGAGAGTGGATAGAGCCACCCTGAACTACCAATCCTCTGCTGCCAGCAACAGCAGCCAAGCTTGCTCCAGACCCCCCCAACCGTTATCTGTCTCCATTTATAAGAGGCAGGCATGTGGCTGGTTGTAAGTTTTCTGATTTACATATTCTTTTAATTAGTATTATCATTTGGCAGCTGAGCGTAAGGTTTCCCTTAGAACATGAAATTAAAAGGTTCCCAGGGCAGTTTCCTCATAAAGAAACATGATTACTGTGCTGTGCATCCTTGAAGTCTAACAGTTTTCATCCTTGTTGTCCTTGTTATTATTGTGTAGTGCTGAGCTTACAGTGTAAGATTGTAGTGTCTAATTGGTGCTCTGTAATCTGTCCATTCTTAGCTGCTTATCAAAGTCAGGGTCACTGGGGGGGCTGAGGTCCGTCCCAGCTGTCATCGGGTCAGCGGCGTCGTGCAGTCCATCAAAGCGCCAACACAGGAAGACGGACAATCGTTCAAGCTCACGTTCACACCTGCAGCCAATTTAGAATCACCTGTTAAATCAAATTGATTGGATTAAATTAAAAGTATTATTTTTGGCCATATCACACAGCCCCATCACAACGTTCAAGAGATGATGAGCTCTTTGGATTTCCAGGAATTTTACTTGACTTACTTTGCCAAATGCCTGATTGACAGTGCTGAGAGTCACTCAGTCTGTTCCTGTGCTGAGACATACCAGAATTTATACATTTCAGAAAACAGCTCATATTGTGTTTGAAGCCTCAAGGAGATCAGAATTCAGAGCAAAAAACCCATGATACACTGAGTCTGAATCCCCCTCTGAACATGGACACGATTCAGTCCTCCGAGGCTGGAAACAGCTGGTAATTCACCACGAGTGTTTGGTGGAGCCATTCTCGTGTATCCAATGAGCCAGATCTGCTGTAAACAATGTAGAGTTTAATTTAAGCACTCTGTGCGCAGCAGGTGTGAAACACCTCGGGGTGTGATCGCATCTCTCGTGTTTCTCAAAAGGCCGCTCAGTGTTGGAGCTTTTCTCCAGCAGATTGCTTTTCGACTGTGTTTAACTTGGTCACACTCAGCATCGAGTGCCAACCGATCACATCAGCGTCACACAGACTGTGAAGAAGTTAGAGCTAAATATCGGTGTTATCCTCCTCATACAGAGGTATTTGAGTTTAATATAGTGTCTTTCTGAGATATTATACATCTTTGTCCTCATAAAGAGGGCAGCACCTGCTGATGGGGAAAAGCACAGGATTGTATTACAGTTGCAGAGAACTTAAGTTACAGTTTTCAATAAAACACTACAATTACTAATTTGGTTGTGCCATCATTGCTTCATGACCATACAGGCCTGTGAATAACAAAGTGCACCTTATAATTCAGTAGGTTGTAAAAACACTCAATAGCTTGAAGTAATAATTTTCTGTATGATGCATTGTGGAGGAATTTTAGCCACTCTTCAGCTCCAGTGTTGCTTCAGTTCATTGAGGTTTGTGGGTATTTGTACCTGCACAGCTCTCTGAAGGTCCTGCTGCAGCCTTTCAGTCGGTTGAGGTCTGAACTTTCACTTTGCTGTTTTTTCTTTTTCAGCCGTTCTGTTGTAGATGTGCTGCTGTGCTTGGGATCGTTGGCCTGTTGCATGATTAGGACATGATTAGCCAAGCCTGAGCTGTTGGACAGATGGCCTCACACTTGACTCTGCAATACTTTGATATATGCAGAGAAGTTCACGGTCAGCTCAATGAGTAGAGGGTGTCCAGAACCTGTGGCTGCAAACCAAGCCTGAATCATCACCCATCCACCTCTGTGCTTTACAGTTGTATGATGTGTTTGTGCTGATATGCTGTGATTGGATTTCACCAAACGTGGTTTCTGAATTAAGGCCAAACTTGGTCTCATCCAGAGACTTTGTTCCAGAGCTGTTGTGATTTGGTGAGATGGACCTTTGCAAACCTGAGCCGTGCTGCCATGTTCTTTTCAGAGAACTGAGGCTTTTTCCTGGCAATCTTCCACGTCATATTTGTTCAGTCTTTTTCTAACTCTTTTGTCCTGAACTTTAACATTTGACATGCTCAGGCCTGTAGAGTCTGATATGGAGCTCTTGGGGTTTTTAAAAAATATCTCTGAGCATTGCACCGTGGGGTGAATTTGTTGGGACGGCCACGGTGGGAAGATTGTGGCATCATGTTAACACACAGCAGAATGATCAAGACCAGAAAACTGCCACAACGTCTGCTTTGGTAGAACTTGTCACAGTTCCCCATGATCACTCATTCAGTTAGATTAGCAGAACCTGGCTGCTACTTATCCTCCTGTGGAAGGGGTACAAGTGTACTTAAGTTTTCACAGGAGTACACAGAGTCCTGTGAAAATGTTTTCCATCACTGTAAACGTTGGGAAGTTATAAAGTGTTATGTCACATCTCCACAGCTTATATGAACCATAAAGAAATGAATAAAATGCTTTGCATGTAAACATGTAGGCTGTTCATTCTCTCCTTTGTGATTGGAAGCTTCATGATTGTACTCTTTACACAAAAAGGGGAAAAATGGGAAGAATTTCTTTATAAGGTGCTTTAATGGTGAAAGAGTTTGATGCCCCCTCTCGTTTTAAATAAATGAGATTGATGCAAAAGTTCAGTAGTTGTTTCATTTTAAAGAGATGTGCTCTGCTGGGCTTAAGGTCTTCTTGTCCTCTTTGTTTGACATTTCCATAACACACAGTTTCATGAGAGAGAGTCCTGAATATAACTGCATTCCATTTTATTTAGCTGATACGTAACCCTGTCTTACCCTTTGACCTCAGAGACCCGTATAATTATGTTTGTTTGGCCTTCATTACTAATTGCTCTTTAGCGCTTTGGGGCTGGTCATATTCCTCCCCCTTCCCAATACAGCAGTTTTATAGCCAGAGCCCGGCATATTTATCTGAACCATCAACCTGAGGTCTCTTTAGTGTCTTCATTTATGGTCTCCAAAGTTTACCTCAGCCTTGCATAAGAAATCAAACCATTCTGGTATGTGGGGCATGGGCTGGTGAGACCTGATACTGGATGATTATTTCTGGGCCAACCAGGAAAAGAAAATATATTATACTTCATGGTCCATGAGTGTGGAACATCCATTTAAATCCAACCTAATTTGACTCTAACAGAAATGCACAGTGTAGAATGTGCCTGTAATACAGGACTTTGGCTGCTGCACAGAAGAGAGAAAGAGGGGCAAACAGAAAAACAGAGCTGTACTAATGAGAAGGGTGTGTGCAGTTAACATCTTTGTGTTTTTAGTCATACACTGTCTTAATAAGTTACATTCATAGAGAGGGAAAAGCTGCACACCATTCCAACACTAAAAAAATGCATCCCATCACCACAGAGAGCGAGCTGGTAAAACACAAACATTTTATTTTACCACACTAATGCCTCCCAGCCGCCGGCTTCAGTCAGACCTCATTTCACGTTCAGAAGTCTGAATGGAAGTAGGGGTCGTGTGTGTGTGCGCGCGCGCGCCTGAAACCATAGAAGTTGAATTGTATGCATTTCACAGCACAGAGAGCTGAACTGGTGTCCTCAGAGGGAAAGATGAGCTGGTTTGGATTTGCATGTGTGTGTCTGTTAGGGAGAGAACGGTGTGTGAGTCCAGTGTGGTCATGGTGGTCAGTTCAGGTCAGTCACCACTCTCACAGCCCTCAGCCATTCAGCTTCCTGTTCAGTTAACCTCTCGTTGTTTCAAGTGACTGTCAAAGGATGGAAAGATTTAAGATGCAGAGGAAGAAAAAAAAGTGTACAAATAAGTTTCCAGGATGAGAAAAGCAGAGCGGGAGGGAAAGACGTGTAAGTGGAGAGGTAGCCGGAGCTTTCAGGTGTGATTTGTGAGGAGAGCGCGGAGTGTTTCATCTGAATTCAGCCAGGTTCTCCAGAGAGACATTGATCAGAATGAGATGTGAAGCGTGGCGAGAGAGGATGAACGAGAGTCAGAGGGATTGGGGAGGTTTGGGGAGGGTGAGGGAGATTGAGATGGGCTGGATGAGAAAGAAAGAGGAAAAGAAGGGGGTGGAGTATAATGGGGGTGGAGGGGGAGAAGCAGTGCTTATTATTAATGTTCTCAATTCTCCTGTAATGCCTCAGAAGTAGGAGATTTTTTTTTAAAAAGTCTTTATACCCTCTCTATTTCTTCCTGCTCTACCTCAGTGAAGGAACTTATCCCTCAGTGTTTTCTATCCATCATGCTCCACTTGACTGTTAATGATACTACACTGGTTTTTGACTTTTCAAAATCATTGGTGTGGTGCTCAGATACCAAGGTTCATCTTGTCATTATATTAATGTGGCCCGAGGGCAGGGGAGAGGATTGAGGGAGCTTCTTAATGAAGTGGAACAATAGTCCAAGGAACAATAGATCCCCGTGGTCCTTTATTCCTGCTGCACACACTGTTCTGCCTTGAAATTCAGCGGATGTCTCAATGGGAGACCAGATACAAAAGATGGAGCGCGCTCATGTCTCTGCAGCCATTTAGGGTTCTGTTGATGCAAACTCCAGTGCAGGCTGCAGTATTTATTTATTAAGAGAAAATGTCTTTCAGAGTAAAATCATAAAAAAGTGACATTTCAGAGCACAATCCAACTGTAACACAGTTTAAAAAGTTGTGCATTAACATGAATAAGAAATAATGAATGAGAGGAAAACAGCAAAATGCCTTTTTCTTTTATGAGGATTTTAAAATGCTTTGTTGGTGTGCCAAAGTAAACACCCAGCCCCTGAATCTGGTGTCAGCGAATAGGATGAGACCAGTGTAGTGATTTCCTGAGATTCTAGCAGAGAAAAATCAAAAGTTATTTGCTTTAAAAACCAGCGTGACTCTGACTCCACTGCAAACCACCTCATCCCCGGATGCCTCAGTCCTCTTCGTGCCTCTCGTGCCGCTCGTCATCGTTCCCCTTCCTCTCCTCTCCCTGCAGCACAGTCTTCCTCTTGGATTGTGATTTGTGTGCTCAGTATGCTGCAAACCCTTTTGCTAAAGTACACACATACAAATGCACAGCTTCTGTCTCAGCCCTCCGTTTAAACCACTCTCCACCAAGTTCAAACCGGGTCATCGCAGCTGTTTGTAAAACTGTTTGAAACACTGAGACTGTACAAACCAGCACGTGTAGTTTTTTCCGTTTCAGTCAGCACAACTGCAAATATCCAAGTTTGCTATCCAGTGTCAGCAAATATTTAAGACAAGTGAAACTTTGATTAGCTGCTCCATTCAAATTTGTCCCTAAGAAACCTCTGCTGGATGTCACGATGGTCCACGGCACAGAGCAGATACTCTTTGTTCAGTCCAGTCCTGCGTTTCAGATCAAACTGCTTCAAACGTTGTAAAGCTGAAATCGTTTTCACTCATTATTTTAACAGCGACATTAGAGAGGAGGGCAAAAGCCCATCATTTTCAGCACTTACCGAGTACGATGGGCTTATGCACCATTATACTATCTTTGTGAACGTGGAGCGCACAGAGCCAACAGCTCTTCAAAGCAGATATCACAAACTTATTTCTTGGTTGATTAAATGTAAATAACAGGTTGAGTCTCAAGTCACTCGAACGTTTCCTTTAAAGCCAGTCGGCCATGTTTACTGAGCCGTTACAAAGTGCTGCAGCTCCTTCAGCATAAACATGCAGACGGAGACTTAAAGACATTTCATCATGTTTGAAAACCTGCACGATGTTTCCTGCAAACCAAATGAGCAAATATGTCACATAGACAGTGATTAGCACATAGCATAGTTTGGCTAATAGTCATAAAACAGTGTGCAGTGGCACAAAGGGCACAGGAAATAAGATTCATATATATGCATACTGGATATATGTGAGGAGCTGATGAACAGAAGCCTTTGTGTCTGAGTTCACTACAATGAAACCGGTAGTTTAAATGAAAGAGGCTGGTGTTGAATGTGAAGACTTAACTGCTAATAATGTCAAATGTTGTGAGACATCAGTCATCACAATCCTCATCAAAGTTTCAGCCGCTGCAGCGCCCGCCACGCCTCGGAGAATAAGTGCTGAACTGCGTGGTTACTCGGTGGGAGCCGCTCGCTCCGACGCAGTCTACTCGGTCCAGAACGTCGAGCATAAAGTGACCTGCTTTCATATTCAACACTCAGTGTGTTTGTGTGCGACTGCCCCTCTTCACCAGCACAGAAATGTGTGTACAAGCTCACTTGACCTGTGTCAGCTTGCCAGTCAAGGACGGCTCATCCAAAAGCAAGCGCACATGCACAAACCGCACACGGTTTCCATTTAATTTTCCTTCACATCACTTTATCAAATTGTTCAACCTGGAAGAGTCATCGTTCCCTCTCCGCTCCGTCGCCATTTAGCCCCCTTTCCTGAGGTGGGGTGGAAAAATAGCTGGATTTCTTCTTCTTTAAACTGCCTCCTGTCAGCGTTGTTCCATATTGGTGTGCATCCACATCAGACGTCCAATCTGCACATGCATTTTCCTGGAAATGAGTGATATTGTTAGATATGTCAGTTTTATTTTTACTGTTTGGTGGTGGGTGGGGGATAACACTGGGAAACTTTTAAATTCGAAAAATTGTTACTAGAGTATTTTTGAACATTTTTGATCGTCACGTTTTGTGTCAGACGATCTATGAATACTGTAAATGCTTTAATGTCTGCGGCTGATTTGATCAGATTAAAGCTGAATTGGAGTCAGGTCATTTCTCTTGTACGTCAGGGGATTTGCAGCCAGTGCAGCAGAACAGATAAGCTTAATTTTACTCATCTGTTTCCAAGGAAATCAGTTTTACATTCTTGACATTTTTTTAATTTAAATTGGCATGCAGCACCAGAAATACATGTAGGTGTCAATCAAAGTACATTATTAAATTACTGGGGGGGCAGCTGAATATGTGAGAACCTGTCACTCATGTGTTGCATCCAGATTTGGGCCTAACGATTGAACCTGGGCTCCTGAGTAATTACATGAAATAATTTTCACCTGCTCGGCGAGCATAGATTCAGAGAACTGAAAGCTGCAGTTTGTCAAACTAACATTAAACTAACTTTAATGAAACTTTACTTCCAGCTATAAATAGCTCACTTCATACAAAAGTCAAACGACATTATCCCACACACACTCTGAAAGATTTAGTCAAACCTGACCTCAGCCACATGTTATTCTTGAGTGTGTCTGATGTGACTCGTCACTGCAGCTGCTTCATTGTGAAAGCTGTCAACACTGTCAGTACTTACCATGCAATTTAAGAGCTCGGTGTGTGTTTGTGTGTGTGTGCGCGCGCGCCAGAAAGTGCAAGCCTATTCTCAGAAAAGTAGGCACGCTCTGAGAACTATTACAGGAGGCCGACCGAAGCGCTCACAAGTGGTGTTTCAATATGTAGCCTTTAATGTGAGGCACCTTTTGTGTACGTTTTAGATGACAAAGCTGAAAAAAAGAATATTTCACACCATGCACCCATGTGGAGGTCTGGGTTCGGCACCAGACAGAGGTCCTCCTCGCTCGTTCTTTGTCCATTGATTCAGCCCAGTTGGCACTGCTTATGTGCGGGAAGTGGGTGAAGCTTTGTTACTTCTCTAGCAGCATCACTTACTGGGCAAGATAAATGCACCCTGTTGTGCTGTTTACGGTCTCAGAGGTGGAGGGCAGAAAAAAATCCATCCCATTATGATGCCCGCTGTGCTTGGACTGATAAAGGTTTGACTCAGACTTTACCCTGTGTATTACCACCACTCTCTTTTTCTCTGTCCGTCCAGCTCCAGTCATTCCTGCAGTCAGCGTGTTTCCAGGTCCGGGTGGACGAGTGTCCCGGTTCAGAGTGCGCCGGGCAGGTGGCTGCTCCAACACGTTGAACGTGCGGGACACTCCCACAGTGGTGGATTGTGGGACTATGAGTCTTGTGTCGGGACGGGTGGAATCCAACAGCCGTGTGCTCTGCCCAGGCAGAGAGCAGTCCCATCAGCCCTGTGCCACGTATCCCAGAAACCCCTGCTTCAACGGTGGAGTGTGCGTGGACACTCAGCATGGCTACAGGTGAGTCTTTTTCCTCTGTAGCAAAGTATGAACTGGTGCAGAGCGGAAAAAACGTTTTTCTGGGTGAAAAGTAGGTTCACTCCCTCGTGCTAATGATTAACGCCCTTTAATCATCATTCAGAGGAGATGGAGGATTTTGTAAAAGCATCCAAACATTCATTTACCTGCCTGACCGCTCTCTCTCTCACCCGCGTCACTTAAAGGTCTTTATTTCTCACCAGCTTCAGTTGAGGCAGGTAGCAGAGTGTGAGGTGTTCCCAGGTCAGAGAAGCTGAATTCAAACATTTACAGTGAAGTTGTATTTTGCTTGTTTTCATGCATGTATATGTTCAGGTTATGTTCATGTTTTGTGACCAGCTTTCATTCTTGAAGCATCGTTGTTCTCTCTTTCTCATCCTGCGTTGTGTCCCGACTGTTCCGGTTTTGACGACAGTGTTGCCATGGAAATGATGATATAAAAACTCCAGTTCATGTCCTTTTTTCTTTCTTTTTTTTTTGCAGCACTTCAAAATTCCTTAACTTATTAGCTGTAACGGGGCGTGAAATAATGAATGCAGGAAAATCTTGGACAATAACTGTAATTGATGAATAAGAAAAATAATCAAATAATTAAAACTAGCATAATTTTATGGATGCTCTCAGGAAACAAACAGAAGAGTGTTAAAGTTGTGTCCTGCTGGTTGGCGATGCACCGTGACTCATCACGTGCAAATATATTGGTTCCTGCTGGCAAATTCTTTTAATTGCACTTTGAAAGGTAAGTTCTCAGGGAGGTAGACCTCTGAGTTAATTAAATACAAATAAATCAATAAAAGTCATGCATAAAACTGCTAAAAACAGTGATGGAGTATCAAACAGTCCAATATATTTATCCAGTCCGGCAGCATTATTTATACATCCTGTTGAAGTGATAAATAGACCCAATATCATATTCAGGATTCAGGGGAAATGCTGTTATAGATACTTTTCACTCTTTTAAAAGAAGGAAGAAAATAATGGCCTAAGTCATTTTTAGGTTTTTCAGAAAAGACAAAAAAAAAACTGAACAAACATTGAAAATATGATTTAGGCAAAAAATAAAAATTTTGATTAAAAAAATGATTTAGGCCATTCTTTTGAGAGGGTGATGATATTTAAACCAGGTCACAAATTTGTGGTGATTTTTTTTTAAAAAACTGAGCTTTTGCCAAACATGAGTGAATAATGAATTTCCTGTGAACTTTATCTGTCACGTCTCGATGTGTATTTATGATGTCAGGATGGTGCAGATTAGCTACATGTGGCTCACTGTGTAATATTTTTTGACACAAATCAAAGTCTACAGTGTAGATTGTCCAAAATCTTGACTACACAGAGACTTCATCCATTGTTGGATCTGTCATACTCTAAAACATTATTTAAAAACAAAGGAAGATTTGCACTAATTAGATAGTTGATATGAGGAGCAACACAAAAATAAGAAAAGTTGTAGAGAACCTTCACCGAGGCCTCGTCATCCTTATGAGGAAAGCCAGATAAACCTTAAAGTTATGATGCCATTTGGCAGATAAGGTCGGGTCACTCTGTACTTCCATGTGGTTTCCAGTGATATCAGAACAATGATTTCCCCACGCTGTAAGACATGAACTATTGGAAAGACATTCAAGAATGAATAATCTCAGGAAATTAGATATGTGATTGCCAGGCTAATACACAGGTGTGGTTGTAAGCCTCTCCACTGCATCTCTAAGCCCCCCTGCTTGTGTCAGGGTCAGCCTGGAGAGCAGACATCACAGATATAAAGAAATCCCGAGCGTCTCGGGGTGTCATTGAACAGCGAGCGCACGGCGAGTACGCCTGTTCTGAGGTTTGAATCCTCTTTCCTGGCATCAAGATCAGTAAACATCTTGTAGGGCTGGTTTATTTTATTTTTTGCCAGGGTTTCACTTCTGCCAGACGTGAAGACGCCCCAGTGCTGCAGCTTTTCTGCTACCTGAACTACAGACTAAATAAGCTGTAGCGTGTGAGATGTATGGAAGGAAGGCAGGTTCCAGTTTGGCTGGTGTCCTCTCTACAAACAAGTGGAAATGCCAAGAGAAAGACGGTGATCACTTATTACATTCAGCCAGCATGAACTCAGTAACTGATTCATTTCCAGCTTTCAGTGATGTTTTGCCACAGTGCAGGAAAACAAGACAGTTTATGAGGGGAGAAGATGGAAGCTGGATGGAAATTAAAGGCTTGATAATAACCTATAAACATATGCTTTTGAGACTGTCACAGAGAGATGGAGGCAGAGCTCCTGCGGTGTGTGTATAACTATATTCATTCATGCTGCGTTGACTTTGGAGGGAAACTCTCAAATGATGTTGTGATTAAAAATGTAAAGAAAATTAACATATCAAAATAAACGACCTGCCTGCTGCCACTAAAGGAAATCTTTATTTTGCACAATGGCAACAAATGTTCCAGCGATCCAAAAGTCCTGAGCTCTTAGTTTGAACTCCCGGCTCTTTTCCCACTGATTTTCATCCTGCAGCACGAACACCTCAGTGTTAGTTTTTTTAGGGTTAAGAGAAGAGTGTGGTGTTTCTGACTGGTGTGCTGCAACAGTAGGTGAGGCTGAATTAAAATGAAGTTGCACTTGGTATTTGTATTCATGCTAAAGGGAATTCTTGAACCCTGTAATAGCTCGTAACAGCTGTTAGAAGTAACACACAGCTGGTGGAGGAGCTGTAAATGTGAGTGGGTATGTGTTGGCAGTGTTGCCAGCAGGAGCACGAAGCAGAGGTTAGAGTTACACTGAGCATTTTTGAGACCTTTCATTTGAGCTATATTTTCTTCATCTGCTGCTTCATCAACCGGTTTGAATCAATTTCGTAACATTTGCTCATTTCAGATGTTTACGTTATTGTTTTTCAGTTATATTTATTAGTGCTTCAAGGGGTTACACAAAAGGATTGCATTAACTGTTTAGGAAGTGCAGCCATTTTTATGCACAGTCCCCCTTTATCAGAGGCTCAAAAGTAATTGGACAAACTGGCATAAATATAAGGATTGTTTTTAATAACTGGATGAAAATCCTTTGCAGTCAAATACTGCTTCTTGTTTGAGGGTGAAGTTTTGTCTTCAGTACCTGAGAAGTGTACTTTATTGGGTTAAGATGAGGTCACTGACTTGGCCATTGAAGAATATCCCATCTCTTTGCTTTGAGAAACTCTTGGGCTGCTTTTGCAGTGTGTTTTGGCTCATTAGCCATTTGCACTGTGAAGCTCTGTGATTAGTTTTGCAGCGTTTGGCTGAGCAGAGGATATAGCCCTGCACACTTTAGAATTCATCCTGCTACTTCTATCAATAGCCGCATCATCCATAAACACCAGTGACCCACTTCCACGCATGCCCGTGCCGTAACATTGCCTCTGCCATGTTTGACAGATGATGTGGTATACTTCTGTTTCTCTCATTTTACATACTATAGTCTCTCCATCGTTCTGTCCATCCATCCATACCCATCCGCTTCCGCACATCCTGTTAAGGGTCGCGGGGGGGCTGGAGCCTATCCCAGCTGTCATAGGGCGAGAGGCAGGGTACACCCTGAACAAGTCGCCAGCCTGTTGCAGGGCCAACACAGAGGGACAGACGACCTTTCACACTCACATTCATGCTCTCATTCACACCTATGGGCAATTTAGATTAGCCAATTAACCTAACCCCAGTAAGTGCATGTCTTTGGAATGTGGGAGGAAACCGGAGTACCCGGAGGAAACCCACGCAAGCACGGGGAGAACATGCAAACTCCACACAGAGAGAGGGAGAGGCCTGGGCCAAGGTGGAATCGAACCCAGGCCTTCCAGATGGTATTCTATATGTGAGGCAGCAGTGCTAACCACTACGCCATCGTTCTGTGTGTCTCCATCGTTCTGGCAGAAGTTAATCTTGGCTTCTTCTGCTCTTCTAGATGTTTCCTGGCAAAGTCTAATCTGGCCTTCCTTCTCGAGTGTAACCGGTGGTTTGCACCTTGTTGTGAACTTCCTGTATTTCCAGTCATGAACGTGTCTCTTGACTGTAGACTTTGACAGTGATATGCCAGCCTCCTCAACAGTGTGCTTGCCTTGGCTAGAATCTGTCCGCGTATAAAAATTGCTATAATTCCTAAACAGTTAATGCGATGCTTTTGTTGAATTAAGGCTGAAAGCCTGCACACACTGTAGCTTACTCTAACTCTAGGTTAAAAACATTTAATGCAGAATAGCTGCATTGCCATAAAGTTCTTCCTTGACACCAAAACCAGACTTGGGACCAACGCTGGCCCAGATAGACCTTGTGGTGCTTCAATATTTATAAAATCATATTTTTGCCAGAGTAGACTCATTGATTATGAGGTATATCAGGAGAAAAACATTTTCTCATGTTTGAAGAGGAAGAGTGTGAAGAGTGATCTAGATTTTTAGAGCTGTGCTGCTGCTGCTGCTGTTTTTGACTGCTCCCCAACTGATGGTGCATCATGCTGTTACCTAGGTACTAACACCATGGAGCTTAAGTAGAGCAACAAACAATGATGTGTCAAGGTTTATTATTAATGGAGCGAAGCCTGCGAATTAGTTCAGGCAGGCAACTGCGTCAGACACACTAACATTCTTCACTCTCTTCATGTCATATGTCAAGCACACCCTCCCAATTTGGCGGTCTATTTAGGCTGCAGAATTTCCCATCCCTCCCACCCTGAATCACTGCCTGCTGTTTCAGCATCCGTTTGTGGGTTCCAGGGGGGATGTTTACTCATCACTCCACAATTTATATGTGGGCCATACTTGCAGTGAGTGATGAACTCCGAGCATTGACAGCAAACTCAAACTGCATCCCTCTGCTGTAATAATGATTCATCTATAACAGGAGTTGTCTGCCTGAACTGATGTTTCGGATGTGCAAACCAGCTTGGTATATATCACTGGTTCTTTGGTAGGTAAAAATATTCTCTACCAAGCCTAACCCGTAACGCATGATAAAGCCATATTAGCTTTTCAAAACCTGCCATGATAGCACCGCCATGTGGTCAGGACCAGAACTACATTTCTCTAAAAGTTTCCCGATTTCCTTCTTGCAGCTGGCAGCTACCAGCTGAAACAGTCAGAGCAAATCTGACACTGCTTTCAGCAGTACCACTGTATTGAACTCCATATTATCCATAAATATTCATACTCTTCCCACACGCTTTCTAAATATCCTGATATATTCTTGGATTTAAATGATTTGAGTGAAAAGGACAGCAGGAACAGCAGGAGACAGTTTGACAATTCCTGATACACACAAAATAACCTTATTAGCACCAAAAGGCTCCGACGTGACGCTCTCGTCTGCGTGTGTCTCCCTTGCTTGCAGCAACAGTTCAACACTTGAATGACTGCTGCATTCATCCTTTCATACATATGTCAGAGCCCAGCTATGCAGCATGTAATTTTGCATATGGGCACTCAGAGTAACAGCAAAATGGAAATCATCCAGACTTGAGTAGCAATTGGGGTTAGACAGGAAATGATGTGAAAATGGAGCAATGGTTCTCTGTTTTGACGTGTTGACAGGGAAGCCACTGTCATGGGATAACACCACAATGTCAAGCAGATGTACAAGGGATAAGGTGATGGGAGATTGCTTGAAATTCCATCTGTCAGGGTGAGATAAATCTTACACACCTTCTGTTCCATAACCGTTAGGATGGGTCAGAATCAGAGGACAAATTTCCCCATGAGGAATATTAAAATATACCTCAAATAAAACCCTCAGCAAATGTGGGAACATCTTAAGAATTTAGAGTTCATTAAACGGGCTCCATCGAGGTTTTATGAAATGACCGTTATGTGTTTTAATGTCAAACTGTGACAAAAACAACTGACCCACACTGTGTAACTGACCCACACTGGCTATATTTCTAGCCCTACCCACTGTTCATACTTGAGCAAATTTTCCAAATATAAAAGCACTTTCTTAAATGTAGCAGAAACTACTATATTTGACAACATTTTGGTTAATAATACTTAGTTTTGTAATGCTGCTCTACATGTTTGGAGCTTTAACTGTCTGGCCGTACCCCAAGCCACAAGGAAAATATTTTCTGAATCTTCTTGTGGAAGTATACTCAAAATCCAGCTCCTGTGTGCTACTGCGTTTCCCTCCATTATAAATAGAAACAAACCTTTCACAACCTCCTGCTAGATGAAAGATGTTGCATGTTAGCTGTCACATGCTGCCAGTTCTTGTTTCGAATCCCCAACAAACAAGTGAACTGAAGGAGAGCGTCTTCATTAGCATAAATCACTCTGTAAACAAGGCCAAAAGCAGGGTAAGAACATTTCAACAAATCCTTTCAACTACAAACACTGATGACGAAATAAGCTCCTCGGTGCTTCTAGTTGTAGGAAAGACATGATGACCCTGTTTAAACTTTGCGTAATTCAGCCTGATGCCCTGCCTATCCTCAGGCTGGGCTCTTTAATGGTGGAAGTGAAGGGCTACGTGGAACCAATTAAAGAGAGCACCAGTATGTGGACCCAAGCTTTTATCACTGCCTCAGCTGTACCTCCATGCAGACTTTGAATGTTATGATGAAATTAGCAGTCAGTTCTCACACACACACTCGCTTCTTTGAGAATTAAGCAGAAATGTGCTGCATTGTTACCCTCTGTAACGGTTAGATGTAAACAAAATAAGTCACATCTAATTAGCCATCAAGGCTGAAAATGATGTCAGCAGTAGACTCCTCCCGGTGCATGCTTGTTGTGTTAACATATTTCTCAAGCAAAGATGCAACACATCAAAAAAGAGATCAGAAAGGCTATTCAGTGTAGCACTTCAGTGCATTTTTATATGCATTATGCTGGAGTGGTAATTAGGCATTTCCAGCAAAAATACTATTGATTTTTACTTGAAGCAATTCAACTGCTCTTCAAAACATGCATCATGCTCCAAATGGCTCTCAAAAGATGGTGCGTCATCATAAACTTGTAACATGGTAGCTTTACCTATCAGAGGTTTCACTGACCTAATTCTTTGAAGACTTTTGCCAGTTGCAGTCATCTGTAGCTTTGCCTGGTTCTTTTGTTTGCAAGCATTTTATTGGCTAGCAGACAGCCTCACTGTTAGCCAAAGATTAATGGTTACTGGTTTGTGAAAATAAGTTTAAATTCAATTCTATATGACATTCTCATTGCTACAGTAGAAAGCACAAACAAGTGGTGCTATCATGAAACTGAATATAGTAGATATCTATCAGTTTGGGTTCCATCCATCCCTCCCTTAGTCTTTCCTAGCTTACCCAAAGTTGGGTCATGGTGGTAGGAGGCTAACCAAATATCTGTTTCACCAGCATTTCTTCCTGGAGGAGCCACAGATGATCCCAGATCAGATGAGATTCATATTCTTGCCAGCAAATACTAGATTTGTGCCCCAAAAGCCTCCAAGGGAAACGTGCAGCCTAATCAGATGGCCGACCATCTCGGCTAACTGTTAGCCCACATGAATTACTGCTACACATCTAACAATGCTCTGGCATAAGATTATTATGATCAGCAAAACAGGTCAGAGATGTTGCTTTCAGGGTGATAATGTTTAGAGGAATATTTGTCATCAACACTGGTGATATACATATGGTAAATGGACTGGTTCTTATATAGTGCTTTTCTCCCCTACATGAGGACTCAAAGCATTAAAAACCAATCATACAAGCATCTTCCAAGTGCTATCTAACATTCACACACAATCACACTGAACACATCGGGGGCAAATGGGGTACAGTAACTTGCCCAAGGATACTTTGGCATGCAGACTGGATTGAACCACCAACCTTGCAATTGGTAGATGACCTGCTCTATCTCGTGAGCTGGTCCTCAGCCAAAGGTCTAATACATACATATGTGCATGTGTTAGACCTTTAGACATCACCATAGCAGCTGCTGTTACACGTGTTCTCTGCTTCAGATAGAAACAACAACACATCATGCATGTTCAGCCACACAAACACACACAAGCCTACTTCCTCTGAACATATGTGACAGCAGACGAACATAAACCTCATCACACATGTGTCCTCTAAGCTTTCTTGCTGTGATTTGTGGAAGTTAATTTTACCCTTCAGCTTCATTTAATTAGAAGCAGCGAGTGAAAAGGGCAGGATTTGAGTCTGGCTGGCTGGAGCCAGCGTGTAATGTGGCTCCACTGCTGAACCCGAGCAGGATGCCTGGCTGGATCCCTGTTAGACATAATCCCTGGATTACTCACACGCACACAAACGCGCACACACACTTCACAATTATTAGAGATGTCCTCTCACTCCCAGTGTTAATCTATTCTGCAAACAATGGTGCAACACTTTGCGTATGAAGAAACCTGTGTATTTGCTGCTCCAAAACACAGTTTAATCTTGTGGGTCAGAAATAATGAAATTAAGGGTTTAATGAGGTTTGTTAAAAAGATCATTTTTTCCAATAGGTAATACTGTGTCTTAAAATGCCTCTGTTGCTTGCACCCGATCTTTGACGGCTCCAGACCAAAACAATATTGAACATTAAGCTTTTACTTGTACTGTTACCCCACAGCAAAAAATCACATTATCAGTGTCACTTTGATTCATGATTGCGTAGATTTAAGAAGCTGGGCATTTGGCGTTCACTGAAACTACTCTCTGAAACCCAAGAGAAATTACCTGCAGGCAAGATGGCGGATTATAATTTTAGGTTACTTGTGTAACCCTGGTTCTCAGAATAGCATCAGTGCGATGTCTCACTATGGGATGCACCTTCCTGTGTATTCCTCGGAAGCATTTATCTGCAATGACCACATCAGGTAGAACCATCCACCCTTAAGAAGCTCGTTCTAATAAGCAGCCATTATTTAAGTAAAGCATCTGTTCTCACTTTGCCCCAGTAAGAAGATTTGTCTGGTCAGATGTCTGCTGCTCATACTGCTCTGAGGACCGAGGTTACTCAAGTAACCTAAAGTTTTCATTCTTAGCATTCCTTTCTGTGTCTCACTAAGGAATATGGAACCTCCTGTATTGCCAGACAAGCTTATCTCAAGCAATCACAAGCAATTAGCATGTAGCCCCCATATCCATAGTGATAGGCCTGCCCTTATGAGGGCAACCCCAGAAATCGTCATCGTCAGCAGAACCGCTGCGGCTAGCTGCAGCTGTCAGCCCCAGCTGGTGCCAGCACACAGCTCAGCTTCTGTGAATCCTTTCTTGTCACCACCACCACTGCCCGCTGGAATATCAGCTGTGGGACGTGGCACGCCTACCATCACCAGAGACTTCACCAGGCAAAATGACCTCTAATTTCCTGCTTCTAAATTCAGATCAAACTGAAGTTCTTGTACTCTGCCCCACAAATCTTAGAAACGTGGTGTCTAACCGGATACTTACTCTGGATGGTATTGCTTTGGCCTCCAGTAACACTGTGAGAAATCTTGGAGTCATTTTTGACCAGGATATGTCCTTCAATGCACAAATATGTAGGACTGCTTTTTTGAATTTGTGCAATATTTCTAAAATTAGAAACATCCTTTCTCAGAGTGATGCTGAAAAACTAGTTGATGCATTTATTACTTCTAGGCTGGACTATTGTCATTCATTATTGTCAGGTTGTCCTTAAAACTCCCTCACTTGTGTTTATACACCCCTTTTTGTTTAATCATAAGTTATTGGGTTTCTTCCCATTGAAAAGGGAGATTTTCCTCCCCACTGTCACCAAAACATGCCATGTTATAAAGCTCAAGAAAAGTGAAATTGGCATTTCACAATCTTTAATTACCACCATATTTGCAGTCACAAAAAAGAGACATCTACATAACATGCAGTACCACATCTTCTTGCTCTTGTTAATGTTGCAGACCTGGTGATAGTTCCATAACTTGGTGATGGCTTGAAACCTGAGTGAATGAATAAATGCTGCCTGTAAGGTAATATGTTCTGCATCTGTCTTATGAGAACTGAATGCAAGCCAAAGTGGAAATGCAGGAATTGCTGCTTTGTGAAGTGTCAGCCAAACAGATGACAGAGAGAGAACAAGGCAACGCAGTCGAAGCTGTCAACCCAGAGATGTAGATGATTGTCGCATTTTCAATCACATTCGAGTACCTGAGCGCTGTAACATCTGATGTGTGGTTCTCCTGGTTCAGAAGAGGGGAGTAGACAAGACAGAGGATGTCAGGAAATGAGGATACAAAAGGGAAGAGAATAGAGGGAGAAAAAAGGGATTTAGGAAAGGCTTGGGAAATGAGAGAGAGTTGGATAAAGGTGAAGAGACTTAGGGGAAAATGGGAAAGAATGAGACAGGGAGCAGGATGAAGGATGAAGGAAAGGAGACTAGAGGATCATAAATGGGAAAGGAAGTGCAGAGTAGCAAGGAGAGAAGAGGAAATGATAAAAGAACAAGATAATGAAAATGGGAGCAAGGATAGAAAAGAAGAAAAGTGAAGAGGGAAGAAATAACACATGCAGATAAGATAAGAGTTAATAAAAAATAGAATGGCTGTAGGATAGTTTTCTGCTCCAGGAGCTTTGAGATATGACCTCAACACATACAAACACACACAAACAGATTACGGTCCAAGATTGAAGGAAGAACATGCAGATAATCGAGGCACTGGGATTAATAATGAGATGTGGGAAATGAGGGGGTTGAGTGGAGGAGTGGGATTACGGCTCCCGGCCCAGTGTTAAAAAACACAATTCCCGGCAGACAACGAATGAGCAAAACAAAGCTGCCTTAAGAGGATTGGAGAGCTTCGCAATTGTGACTAAAACTATGTCTCGGATTGTCTTGTGCTCAGAGAATTAGCGTGACATCACTAAAATGGAAATCCAGGCATGGATGTTTCCCTGGTACCTCTAATCATACACACCACCATAACTTTTGACTCTGAAGTAGAAAACAATAAGTAACAAATAAATATAATGGTATATAAAAAAAACACTTAATATTTATTTTTCTTACTATTGTTACTTGAGGTGTTGCAAAATCCTCACTGGTGCACGGAGGAAAGTCTTCCTCCACAGAACAGAACAGCACAGGTTGTTAGTGCAGGCTGTTATTAGAGGCAGGAACCTCTGAGTGAGGAGCTGCAAAACAAACGTGCCAAAAACTGCATTTCCTCTGGCTCCAAAAGTAGATCAGTCTCCACAGGCTGCCGTGTAAAAATGACCAACTTTACAGCAGAAATAAACATGTTCACTGCTTGGCACAAAAAATACATTAATTTTGGTCCCCGATGTTGACGGTGCACCGCCTTGATTGACAGGTGTCCCGTTACAGGAGCCGATTGCTGTCTGCTCGGACTCATAGCCACGAATTTGAGTCAGTGAACTGAACCTCTGGACTGAGTTTGTGGTGTTGGTGGCTTGTAGAGCATTTTATGAAACCCTTAATTTATCTTGGTCTGTGTCTGCATTGCGCTGGTACACTTTCTAACTTTCCATGCTAGCATTTGCTGATTACTTAGAACTCCACCTCGTTACCTAATTCCGAATTCCTTTTACCTTGGAAGTTGGTTGTTGGTCAGAAAAACAGGTGATATTTTGCTCCCTGGCAGAGGGTTCAGACTCAGAGCTGCACAGATGGGTTTCAAGGTGATATTTCTAAATATGAATGGTAAGTTGTTTTTTAGTAAGTTTACAGAATCTTGTCTAAATGTTTCACGAAATAAATCGTGCAAAGCTACTCTAGTGATAAATATGGAAGCAGACAGAACATAATCAGTCCCCATTAAAATTGCAAAAGCTGGCATTGGCTTTGGTGAAGAAATGCACTTCATTTAATGTTACATAGCTATAATTGTAAAGTAGGCTGCTGCAGCACATTCACATATAAAGCCTGGTTGGTGCAGTGGCCAAATATTTTACATTGATACATCCAAATGCATATAAAACCAAAGATCACATCCATCTTTATATAGCAGTGCTTTAAAAGCTAAAGTTGTGCTTTTGTGAAGAGTACAGGTGAACTGTGCATTAGTGCTGTCATCCTTATGTTGGTCCGAGCTTGGCACCTGGTTTTAAATCAAGCTTGGGTTTGGACTCAAACATGCACAGATGTTTTTCAGAAGCTGGTATTTCATACCATGAATGGAAAATTCTGGGTTTTTAATAAGTGTACAGTGTATTTTTAAAATCTCTCTCTGAAGATGAATCATGCAAAGCTACTCTAGTGATAAATATGGAGGTGGAAAGAGCATCATCGGTCCTCATTAAAATTACAAAAATTGGGCACTAGCTTTGGTGAAGACATGCACTTTGAGAGTGCCCTTCTAGTTGAAAAAGCAATTACATCACCTCAATAAGGCATTTAATGTTGGATAATTATAATAGCCCCGATTCTTCACTTACAGTAAGTTCATGCAAATCCTCCTTCAAACTGTGAACAAAGACTCTGTGTGCAGCTGAAACTGGACCCACGAAGGCTCAAATGTGCATGTGCATTTCACAGGCTTCCTTTATGAAAAACCATACATAACACACGTGTGGAAAAAGTGTTTGTGCATCCGGCCCCTCCATGTGACCAGTCTAATTAATATATTGGTCATTCCTGAACTTTAAGGTTGGCCTTTCTCATCTCGTGGCGGAGTGTAACGTTCTGTTATTTATTACATTAGCATTCTTCTGCTTGTGTTTCTGCAAGAGAAGTGACACATGCCTCCTTTATTTGTACGGGTGTCATTTATTGTATGTGGGTGATTTGCGTTTGTTTGTTTGTTTGTGTGTGTGTGCATGCGCTCACGTGTCCTCTTTCAATTGCGGACAAGAGCAGAGGCAGAAAAATGAGCGAGAGAATGAAGGAACATTTGGATGAGAAACGAGCTGTCTGTGGAACGCTGAGGAGTGTGAATGCAAACACATAATGGTGGAAATACACATCCTGTGTGGGCTTGTAGGATCCACCGGGCTCAGACTCAGAATATCTTGAGAGGCAGTTGATGTGCGAATAATATAAACCAATGAAAAAGTCACTTATTAGAAGCAGGAGAATTCCCCTGGAGAGAAACATTGTTTCTGTGAGCTCTGCTGTTTGTGTGTGTACATAGTTAGGAGGGAAGTTTGGAGTACAATTTGTATATTTCTTAATTGCTGCCAACATGTGGATTGAGAGAAGAGGATTTTTATTTTTGCTGAAAAAATCTATATTTTTTCCCGTGAGATTCATATACAAGCACTAAACAAGAAAACATGAAAGGTTTAAAACAAGAAATGACAATCAGATAAATAAGAAACTGATTCAGGAATGTTTACGAGGTGCAGAAACAGATGGCTGCAATAATTTGTTGTACTTCGTGCTTTTACTTTTTATGGATGGTGCGTTTTTCTCACCCATTTTGATGGTGTTGATTACAGAGTTGGATATTTCCTATTTAATAGAGAAAAATTTCTCATTCCTTAGTAGATTGATGGGCACAGAGTAAAAGAAATGGCGTATTGGTAATCTTAAGGATGAATGCTGCCGGAGAGAGAAGGTGAGAGGTGAAATTTTGACAGGAAGCAGGAGGTACAAATGAGCACTTGAATATGTGGAAACACAGAGGAGAGGAGCTTCCTAGTGATGCTGTGATTCTCCCTGTGGTTTTGCCACTAATGAGAACATCTGCATCAGTGAAACATACGAAATGAGAGCGAGATAGCCAAAGGGGAGCTCAGTCTGAGAGGAGAAAACAACTCGACTCAGACGCACTGAGTGCAGACGGGGTCCAAAAATACTTGAAAGAGCTAAATATGGTAAAAGGTTCAAAAACGGCTGATAAAGATCTCGACGGTGAATTTTCACAAAGTGGTGTAAAAAATCGCAGTCACCGCTTTATTGCATTCACTAATTCCTGTCATTCTGCCTCCGTTTCCTCTCCGTCCCCAGGTGCCAGTGCCCGGCTCAGTTCGAGGGGCCTGAATGCCAGCAGAACAAGCACAGTTTCCGTGGTAACGGCTACGCCTGGTTTCCTCCCATGATGCCCTGTTTCGAGAGCCACGTGTCGCTGGAGTTCATCACGGACGTGGCTGACGGCCTGCTGCTGTACAGCGGGCCCTTAGCGCAGCTGCAAGCCTGGGACCACGAGGACTTCATGGCCATAGGTAGGAAGCATTAAAGGGGACGTAACGCTCGTTTCACAGCTCTGTGTTTTATTATGGGATCTTTTACTGGGCCTTGGTGCCACGCCTCAGGTTATCTGCTGAGTAGGGGCCGTGAAAAAAAACACGTTGATGCCTGAGAAGACCATATTAGACCATATTAGTGATATCCATGCTCACTGACTTCATACAGCATTAAGAGCCTGAAGCCTTTGGCTCAAAGGGAGTCTTTATAGAGCCTCATTATATGGCCATGTTTACCATGAACATCCATGGCTGTATTAGTATGTATATGTGGCAAACAATAAGGAAAAGCTTCCTTAATCACATGTCCTGTCTGATTCTTAGATGGGAAAGAGATTACTTTTGTCTTTTATCATTAGTTTGTGGAGCAGCAGGTAAATCCTGCAGGTTGAGATTCAGAACAGGGACTGCGTTCTCCCCGTCTTTATGAACCGCAGTTCTAAAAGTGCATAAATCATACATACTTCTCACCTTTTAGCATTATTTCAGACTCCCAAGGTTGCATTTCAACGATGCTTGAAATAATGATGGGACTTTCAGCTTTGCTGTAATAAAAACTGTTTTGCTCCAGGGTGGCTTAAAAGTTGAGGTAATAGCCATTTTTAGATGAGGTGAATAATGGAGGGATTTAGTGTGGGAGGATTAAGAAGAGGAGGTATCATTGCTCTGTAGCTTTACTCTAAACAATCAAAACCAAATCCAGACTAATGACGACTGTGATACCCAAACAGAGGCGCTGCGTCTGTG
Organism: Archocentrus centrarchus; assembly: GCF_007364275.1. Classification (NCBI taxonomy): domain Eukaryota; kingdom Metazoa; phylum Chordata; class Actinopteri; order Cichliformes; family Cichlidae; genus Archocentrus; species Archocentrus centrarchus. The sequence goes on from NC_044348.1 coordinate 34,658,859, forward strand.
GTTGGCAGCAGTACGTGAGAAATGTGAACTAATTAAAAAGAAAAAGCCGAGTACATTTTTATTTATTTTCTTCATGTAAAGAATTGATGTGCTGCACCAAGAACAAAATACCTGATGGGGTAAACAACGCGGTGCAGGAAATAACTAGAAACAGCCGTCATTAGCATGTTCTCGTCTAGATGGAGAGTTGAGTTAAATAATTGTGGTTGAATTTTACTGCACGTGCAGTCGGCACTGGGCGTGGCAGAAATGCACAGTGCAAGTAAACAAGCAACATTTCTGGTTTAATTTCCTGCGTATTAACTTGGCGTGTCCTGAGGATTAGACGTGACAGTCACGCATACACGATCCTGCTGTTCGCCGTGGTGATGTGTGGCGTGAATTTGTTAGGAAAGGTCTGAAAATAGGTGTAAATTTAGCTTTATCAAGGTTTTATCTGTAGCTCTGAGGGGAAAATTGCAGCCCCTTGTTTTGCTGCAGAGGCAATATTCTGAAACTTTGAAGACAATAGATCTTGTTGGATAGAAGGCGGTAGGCAGGAGTTATAGACAGATGGAAACAAAGAACAAATATCTTGTACATATTGGTATATTTAGTGTTTTAATCTGAGAGACTAACACCTCCTTGTCTCCTCTTACTACTTCTCTGCCTTGTATTGCTCCTCTCTCTGGGGAGAGATGCTGCTGTTCCATCACTGCCAAAGTAATATGTGTGGGAGGTGAAGTCCGCCTGGAGAGCCGGATGAGTTGTGTGTCTGTGTATTTGAGTGTGTGTTTGTGCGTGTTTGGTGTGCAGGTTTGCAGTGTAAATCCTGACTTACTTCTCTAGCTTTTGTTGGTGTCAGAGGATGTGTGTGCATTTGAAAGCCAGTCAGTTTGTGTTATTGGGTCCTAAAGACTTGGGATTAGATTAGTTGAGTTGTTAGTGGAGTCGGCGCTCGGTGTGTAATTAGAGTCAGGCTTTACATATTTAGAGCTCTAATTAACTTGGGTCAGGGTTGACCTGCTGCATGTAACAAATCCATGAGCGAGGCTGCAGCATGTTCCTGCACCACAGTGTGTGTCAGTGCACCAAACAGCATTATGATTAAAAAAGTGTTCTTAATGGGTTATTTCCAGTATTTGGATGCAGGTGCTAGAATTTAGAATTAATACCAATAATGATGTCAGCGTTACCGTTATCAGTGTGGGTCTCACTGGGCTCGAGTTTCTTTTGGTAATTGCTGATAACCCGGTGCATCGCAAAATCAATACAAGTCCAGTGGGGGTAGCTGGATTGTCCTGCTGGGCGGACCTAACTATTCTCACACACACACACACACACACACACACACACACACAGTGCTTCATGTGTTGTTGGGGGACTGAATGAATACATGAGCTGGTTTCAGCCCAGTGTGAGTTTGATTCTTTAGGGTGATTTATTGTTTTGGTTATTCAGTGATCGATTTTCTTGAGGACTCAGTTTGATGAATAATTAACTTGTAATGTGCCACAAGGTGGTGCCTCCTGTCTTTATGGTGAGAGCTGCACTCAGACACTGACACATGTGTACAATCATGCTGCAGCAGAGGCCTAGCGCTGTACGGTGCTGGATAAGATCCCAGGAGGGACCGGACACGGGAAGTATAGTGTCAACAGCTGGTTGTTGGGCTGTCCTGGGTCATTGTCAAAATGTTAACATACAGTTCATGTAGTTCATGTACCTGTCACCTCATAACGTAGAGAGCTTGCAGCAAATTCTCTTTGGCAGCTTCATTATTTGCTCTGAGAATAAACTTCTCCAACTGCAAAGTTCCCATTTTAAATCGTGCACCGATGCAGGATCCGTCACCAGCTCTACGTTAAGCTTGTGTTGGTGCAGATATCCAGATTTGTACCGTAATACATCAAATTTCCAAAACCGAGTGAAAGACCGTAAAGCTTTTGGAGCCTGGACCATTTTTCTGACTTCAACCACCCGTTTTTAATGTTATCAGCCCACTGAATGACCTTTTTCTACTGTACATATTGCAAGGAGGTCATAGGTCATTTTTGCTTAATTCAGTTGTGGTTGCACTGGTTCCAGTTTAAAACAAAGGTTTTCAAAGCCTTTGACAGTGTGCTGCCAAACTTTGTTTCTACTTCCTGCTCACAAGAAGAGCACCAACAAGCTGCCACTTGTTCTCCTTCTAAAAATCCTTTTCAGCTTTTAGCCCCCCCCCCCCCCCCCCCCCCCGATCAAAGCTCCCCCTGATGTTTATAACAAACACATTTATGGCAAAAAAGGGCCGTCAATTAACATTTAACATTTCCTCTTTCAGACGAGTTTACAGGCATTTTCAGAGAGCGATGGATTTTTCCGGATAAACACAATTTATCCTTTTTAACTATCGTGAAATAAACATTTATAGAACAACCATTTCCTGAACTATTAATGATAATGCTTAATACTTAATAATCCACCCACATTGAAAGCACAAAGAAAACACATTTACCAGCTGCAGTCAGGGAAAAACCTCCATCAGATCAGACCTGAGCGTCACTCTATGGGCAACACATGATTTTTTTTTTTTTTTTTTTTTTTTTTCCTAAAGCCTGTCATGTCTGGTAGATCTTGCAAGCAGAACTGTGATCTGAATGCGTTGTTGTGCCAAACATATTTGCTATTTCAAGATGAGCTCTATAGGTTCTCAATAGGCTCTTCTTGTTGTTGTTTTAACCCTTTATTTTATTTATCTGAGTTATTTTTCCACATACTATGTAACAGCCAGAGCTGACAGGCTGAAGAAAAGGAAAATAAAGAGAAGAAAAAGGGAGAGAGAAAGGGAGCAAAAAAAAAAAAAAAAAAAAAAAAAGGGGAAAGAGCACAAGTCTATTAATCAGATACTTCATCACTTTAACATATAAAAAAATACTATCAATACTTGCCAAAATAAATTTGTGTGTGAAAAACAAAACTAACAAAGCATGTTACGCACACCAACAATTTTGTTGAGTTGTGATTGAGTGGGCGTTTGTGTCTGTGTCATGTTTGTGTCTGTGTCATGGAACGTACTTACCAATGAGGGCAAAACGCTGCAGCTCCACCCATCAGAAGCTAGAGGCAGGTACGGAAAGCCCCCGGAACCCCAGGCCACCAGCAGCCCACCAAGGGCCAGGAAGACCCCCGGCCACTCAGTCCAAAGATAACCGCACACCTACCCCAGCAGACGGGAGAGGGTGGTCTCAGACGGAGCCCCCCCAGTCGAGGAGCGAGGGCTCCAGGGAACCCAAGGCGATGAGAAGCCAGCCCCCCCCCAGCGGCCAGCCCCCTGCACTGGCCGGCGGCAGGGCTCCCGGGCCCACGGCACCCAAGGACCGCCCGACCCTCCACAGAGCCCCCCCCCACGCCGAAGAAGCCAACGCAGCCCCGCACCGCACCCCCAAGGGGGGCAGGCCAGTACCCACGCCAGAACACCCAGCCCCACCCAGGCAACACATGATTTTTAATAAAAATGTATGTGTAATAGCCTTTAATACAAGCTGTGTGTACACTGTGTCAGCACTCATTCAAGGTACAGATGTGCTTTTTTCTTTTAAAGAACATAAGTTAGAGATCATCCAGAAACTAAGGAAACAAGTGAGCATACTTAAAGTATATTTTGCACTTGAAACACACGGGAAAACAAAAACATGTATATGCTATGAAAATGATTATTTCAGTGACCCTCAGTGTCCTTGTAAATTAACTGCATCCAAAACAGGGAGTATAATAATAAAGCTTGCATTCAAATATAATAACGAGCAAACACGTTAACATAAAAGAGCGAGGAGGGCAGGAAGGAAGGGGCGAAGAAACACCGCTTTTTATTTTAAGCATGTTAATGTGGCACGAACTCTCTGACCCACACTTCCCAAAGTCAAAGAAAATGTTGTGTTTAAATATAATTGGCAGGATGAAAAGGAAGAGGACCTGCATCCGAGCCTCGGCCGAAGGAAGAACACAGCCTCTTCTCCCACTGATGCTCGAAGCGCCGTTTTGGATTGGTGCTTAATTACGAGAGGAATCAGACAAAGATGAGATGATTCGCTCCCAAATCGGACGCGCTGTGAGCTGAATGCTGAAGGTCTCATTCTGACATGAAGCCATTATGAGTTCAAGAGCTGCTCAGAAAATTATATCCTTCAGCTAATGCAGGACTTTGAAAATGTAGTTTAGAAATAGAACTACAATAATAAGGAAGCTGCTGGAAGAAAGAAGGGAAATGTGGATGTGAAGGTGCAGAGAGGACGATGAGAAATGTCAGGTGCATTTAAAGGACAGAGTCATGAGTTTCTATGGCACTGATACACATCCAGAATTTTTACTTTGAACGTGCTGCTGTTGTGTGTGTGTGTGACACAGGCATGTTATTAAGCCCTGTTTGGGCTGCTGTCCATTGTGCCTGATCAGATTTGCCGCTGCTTCACAGACAGACACACACACACAAACTTCCACTTCAGCTTTTTATTGAGATGCTGGTTTGCTGTTCCAAAGCCACCCACTCATCCACCCTTTATCCCGCCGGAGGGCAGCTGTAGCAAGCCAGCCCTGCTGTGTAGGCCAGAGAAGGTGTGAGGCACACACACACACACACACACACACACACACACACACACACACACACACACACACTGGGAAAATAGCCGCGTACTACATCCAATCTTTGGCCACTCGGGGAGAAGAGATTACATGGTTATAACACAGAGTTGGTGGAGTTTGTGTGTGCGTACTTGTGGAGGTCAGAATAATACCCATACCTAAGCTGACCTCTTCTGTTCTAGCTGAGACCAGAACATTGGATGTTTCATTAAATCCGTTTACCTTTGTCAGCATGTGAAGCTTTAAATTTACATAAAGGCATTCAAAGCTTAGGATGGCCACGACGGTTAGCGGCTCAGGGTCAGTTTGTCCTACGCTAAGCTCTGGTTACACATTCTGAGTGTGGAGCTCATCCAGAGCAGCAGTCAGACAACAATGCTGAGTTTCGCTGAGCAGTGCTGTACAGATACTGCATTCATGGGTGTACAATAACCTTTTAAAATAATTAGTCAGCAGGTGGTTCTCATGCCACAAACAAACACAGCTTTCGGTTATTTTAGGAGCTGCTTCAGGGGCGGTGCTTAATCACTTATTTAGACTGTGTTGTGAAAACAACATAAGATGCAAACCTGCAGCCGGTCCCTGCAGTAATATTACAGTGGTATCTGCACGCTGTTGAGTGTAACTGGAAAGCATTATGAGCTAATAAAGAATTACCATTAGCAGACTTACATCCGTCATATCAAACACATAAACGGTCGTTGCTCTGTATTCATCCATTTTCTTCAGCCAGGCTGGAGCCTGTCCCGCCTGTCACAGGCTGGGAGGCGGGATGCACCCCGGACAGGTCGCCAATCTGCCGCAGTGCTGACACATACAGTAAAGACAGATAGTCACACCCACGGTCAATTTAGACTCACCGATCAATCTTCGACTGGTGGGAGGAGACAGGAGCACTCGGAGAACTCCACACAGAAAGGCCTCAGACTGGATTCAAACCCGGGACCTTTTGGATTCAGGATTTTTCAGCTATTCTCTGTCTGTGCTATAAACGTGTGGCTTGTGTCAAACCTGTGCAAAAAAAAAAAAAGCTTTAGGTGAGGAAAAATTGATGTGAATGATTTTTCTCTGTGTATTTATAGGCTGGCTTCCCATTACTTCCAAGTGACATTACAGACTTGACAAGTGTGGCGCTGTCCTCGCTGCCCCTCCACCTGTCTGACTGACATTTACTTTGACATCGTCTCTACCGCTTGTCACCACCTCTCAGCGTGACCCGTTGGTTATCCAGTCTCTAATAAATGTATTTACCTCAATGCACCTCCACTACACGCGGCTACAATAGCTGCCAAAGGCAGATTATGGGTCCTATTTTAATCAAGCACAACAAGTGCAAAGCGGCAGATTCTCGGCATGACTGTGCGAGCATCTCTAAGCACGTCTGCTATTTTGGTGCCTGTATGTGCAGCAGCTCAAAGCTCATAGTGCTGAAAGAGTTGTGCCAATCACAGTGATGCGCAGCAGCAACAGCTCAACAAATAAAGAAACAGACTCTCCAGGAAATCATATTTTGAAATGTGCCTGTTTGCTTTCTGGTACGAGGACCGGAAGCTACCTCGGTTTTATCCAGAGGGAAACTGAGCAGCTCCTGCACAGGTTCACCGAGTGAGTTTTGGAGTCGACACTGGATTGACAGGCAAGCAAGAAAAACCGAGAAATCGCTGCGCCTGTCGAGATACTGTCCCACACAAAAAGCCAAGAAAACTACAATTACAGTCATGAGATTACAGGTGACGTGAGTGGCATCAATCATGTGGCTCAAAACTCAAAAAGAATATTTTCCGAAATGTCAAACTATTCGTTTAATGATCCCCACTGTGCTCCTATAGGTTTATGAAAGTCCATCCAATCTAATGTGATATCTTCGACTGTGGCAGGTTGGCGGATGCCGACAGCACCGCACGTATAGCATCATCACAGCTGTTTGACCTCGGCTGTTATTAGGAGATGGTTTGCTGCAGTAATGATTTGTGCCCAGTGAGATCAACAGTAAATGACAAACACGACTGCAAGCATCAAGACCTGCTCTGAGGTGCTTGAACAAACACTCATGACGACTCTCCCTCTCACGCAAACACACACGAAGTGTTCCAGCCAGGGGGCAGCGCTTGTCCGATCGATAGACAAATTAACAACACAAATTAAATGTGTGTAATTACAATACCCTTGTGGAATGGGCAGAGTTTGCCGGCAGGGAGTCAGATAAGGATTGGCAAGAGTTTGTGTTTATTTCAACTTTCCTCTTGAACCAAGAGGAGTGTATTTTTTACTTAATATAAATGTGTATTTGTTCATATTGTGCTGCATCCGAAAGGAGCTCCGAGTGATGAGCAAAATCCATAAATACAAAAGTAAATTCATCTCGCAAACAGCAGCACGTATAAATGCACAGATTCACTTTGCCGTTATGTTCACTTTCAGCAGAGCTGCTGCCGTGAGCAGCAGGACCGCCCAGCCCGGCTTTACTGTGGCCTTCAAACAGGACCTGCTGCTGGATGTGGAGATCCGTCGGCCGTGGGGCCAGCTAGCTGGCTGACAGATCGTTTATACCAGAAGTTCTCTGCTACATCCTCGCTGCTTCACCTGCTGATCTGTACACATGCTGACTTCTGTGAGGACTTATGGACATGCAAGTGTGTGTGTGTGTGTGTGTGTGTGTGTGTGTGTGTGTTTGTGTGTGTGTGTGTGTGTGTGTGTGTTTGTTTGTGTGTGTGTGTGTTTGTTTGTGTGTTGGCAAGGGGTATGTGTGTGGCAGTGTGATTTGTAAGGCTGTTTATGCAGTCCATATGCTCTCAGTTTGACTCCTGTGTATCCTCAAGCCGTCAGAAGAGGAGGACATTTTTCATATTTAAGAGCCCCCCCCCCGACTCTGTGGGAGTTCAAACACAACATGCACACAAAGCATACACTTTCCCTCTCTTTCTTTCTCAGTCTCTCTCTTCACCTCTTGTCTGTCTCTGAGTAGGAGGTAATGAATTACGTATGAGTAGCAGAAAAGAAGCACGGTTATGTGAATGAGCCCTTTAAGAGCAAAGTCTTGTCCTAACCCCTGGTACACCCGGAGCATTTAAAAGCAACGCTGGCCCCTATGAAGATGTTCCCATTTGGCCTGCCAGCCCGCTGCACTCCCAGCTAACTGCTCGACTCTTTCCCTCTTTTCCTAAACGGCTCTGTTACTTTCTGTCTCTTTGTGTAACCCTTTCACTCAGTGGCTTCTGTTCAACAGTGGTTCATATGTTACAGTTGTGTTGGGAACAACACAACTGTAACCGATTTTTTCCTACCATTTTATTTATCTGTGACAGGGTGAGGAACTGTCCGGGGTGTACGCCACCTCTCACCTTATGACAGCGGAGGTAGGCTCCAAACCTCCTTCACCTTGGTGGATGTATTCCTGGAGACTAAAGTAATCACAGTGTTGTGTCTGACACCATCCAGATGACTGGTGGTCTCATTTTTGGGGGTAGAGCAGCAGGGAGATTTGTGACCTCATAGGTGATATCATACTCTTCTGCCAGCTCGTAACGATGTCACCAGTTCCAAAAACATGGTTTATAAATAAACCTCTAAAAACACTTTAAATGAGCTTCGGTTCAAAAAGCCAAGATTCGAGAATCAAAGACACTCGATGGTTAACCAGTGAGTGAAGCATCTACCCGTGCTGGAGCGTGTACGCCCATGACAGCGGGCGCTGCGCTGGTTCTCTTAATTGCTTTTCCTGTTCAGGCTGCAGCTTTTCCCACATCCAGCCAGCAAGAAGAACCATAGACTGTATATAAAAGACAGCTGTGCCCTCCAGGTCTCAAAATCGAAGTCAGTAGAGAAGTGCTCTAAACTTTAAAGTCTTTCTGATGGCACGTAGGGGGTGACTTCTCTGCTTGCAAAAAGAAATCTTATTGAATGGAGTCTGAGGAAATGAAACTACTGTTCACTTCATTTTACTCTGGTTTCAGGTCCTGTTTAAGCATTATGGTCATTTTGTAAACTATGGTCCCATTTAGCAGCGCAGAGGATGCTTTAGGGCGGGACTACTATATGATTGACAACTCTTTGATATTCAGTACCTCTTGGTTTCTCAGTTGGATCGATGTGTGGCTGCTTTTGTTCTCCAATCTGAGCGACAATATCAGTCATTTGTTCCAAAGTGAGCGCTCCTACATGCAGCTTTGTGTGTAATGTTGCTGTAACTCAGGAGGTAGAGCAGGTCACCTATTAATCAGAAGGTTGGTGGTTCAATCCCAGGCTGTTCCAGCTGGCATGCCAAAGTATAAGTGGGTAAAATACTGAAGTGCTTGTATGAATGTGTGTGAATGAGGAATGTTGTATAAAGTGTTGTGAGTGCTCGGTGTCGTTTAGTCCTCGTAGACGTTTCAGAAATCTGAGATTTCTTCAGGATTTTTAATCACACGCCGTTTCGCTTCTTTTTATTTTAAATGTAGATATTCGTGGTGAAACGTGCCAGAAAAACTGACCCGTGGAGTCGTTTTTCAAAGGAGGACAGAGAGGAACAAACTGAGGCCAAATCCTTTGCACTGTATTTATATTTACAGGTGTTTCTGTGCATTACACCTGATCTAAACTAATATTAGAGCAATGTTAAAAGAAAAATAGAAGTGCTAGGCTTCATTCTAATATGTAACTGTACTTTTGCGGCACCAAGAAAAATTTAAAGTGTTGGCTGTTTGTAAGCAGAGTAAATTTAATGACAGTTATATGATTGTCTGGATGTGATTGCCTCAGTTTTATAGCAGATTTTTGGAGACATTGATGGTGAATAATAATGAGATTCCTGTGTAGGAACAAACTAAAAATATCCACACATACACGTGCAGGTCTGTTTATCATTAACAAAAATAATATGGAAAATAAATTTTAAAAGATTGGAGATTGGAGCTTTTTCTTTTTGTCCCTTTTGTCTGTATTTTCCATTTGTCCACACCTCCTCTGATCTGCCGCCTGTTCCTCCCAGCTTTGTGCTAATTCATACTTTCCTAATCTTTCCTCTTAAGGTCTCTGCTTTCATTTCTACATTATTCTTGTATTTTTTTTTCTCCAGCCTTCCTCTTCAGTCCTGCTTCCTGGTCATCCTTGCTTCTCATTTTGCCTTTTCTTGCCGTGTTGCGTCTTCCCTGCGTTACTTCCTTGAGACGTCTGAAGTTTGTTTTAATCTCTCGGGGAAATGTCACGTCAATCCTGACAGGCGGTGCCCGACAATCAGCTGGTCGATCTACCTTTGAACCTGTTTTGGGTTGTGTTTACGTGCACTTTTCTGCACCTGCCTACACCTGAGTATTTTTACGACATTCACAGTGTTGTTCTGTTAGATTTATGCAAGTGCCCTTTCCTGCCTGTCACTGTATTACCAGCTTGGACTTATCTGGACGCTGCAGTCCTGGCGTATGGAGGGTTTGGGGTGAGCACTGGCATAACGATAGATTCAAGATAAGGAAAAAATTCCCCTGAGGGTGGAGATCGGGCAGTCTGAAGAATTGAAATTGAAAGGTGAAGTTACGTGCGATAAAGAAGAGGAAAAAGTGAAGGGTCCCAAGCAGGACAGTAAATGAGAAGGAAGTGAATGAGGAAGCTAAAATGTTGGGGAATGAGGTGAGCCTAAAGAGAACCGTGTACAGGTTAACAAAGGAGGGAAGCCCTGAATTGAACTGATATATTGAATTTATTCTGTTCTTTCTGGTCAATCGTCTAGCCTTGGCCAGTTTCTTAAAATTAATTGGATCATTCCTGAAGTGTTGCATCTGCTCATCCTGCAGCTGGAGTGATCTAAATCAACCTGCAGGTAATTGAACAGGAGTTCAGAGGAAAAGAGAGGCCAACAGCAAACTTTCACTCACCGACTGTGGCTGGAAAAATGAAAGTGCTGGGCCTTTGTTTTTCTTTGTTCATTTTCCTATATGAGAGGGAGCACAATGAAGAATGGAGCACTCATCACAAAGCCACATCTCAGGCTTGACAAAGCAATTACAAAAGACCGGCTTATCATGTGCTCACTAGGCCCAAATTTCAACAAGTCCTCCAATGAAACAATCATATTGGTCCTTCAGAATGGCTCATGTAAGCTCCCCACTTTAACAAAGGTCAGAGTGGCAGTGGCAGACACACAGTAGGTTTTACTCACTGTTAAGGTGACCACACTAAACAAATTAAATGTGGGACAAAGTGTGTGTGTGATGGCACAATGTGGAACAACTTGATGCTGAACAACTCAGCTTTTTGGTTTTTATTATGTGAAAGACAAATACTATATAGGATGTTTTATTTTGAATGCCAGCTTTTCCCTGTCTGTGCAGTAACTGTTATTTAAGCTCGTATTCTGCCTGCTAATTATCTTTGGAGTAGAGATGCATCTGTAGATGAGCACATCTTTTTTGTGGGCTGCACATTTCTCGAGAGACTGCCATATGTTCACGTTTCTGTACTCGAGCCATTCAGAATGAGGCACACTGGCTCAGTGAGCGGGGAATAGGGACAGAAATGCTGTGCAACACCCACAGGGAGTGAGACACCAGGTTGTGTGCAGTCCCTCCCCATCTAAAGATGACGATACACTGAAAAACAGACCTGTGCTTTCAGTCTGTTTGAGCACATTTCAGCCCCTGCTTTGAGGGAAAAGTACCCAAAGTTAACAGCTAAAATAAATCTTGTAATGTCAAATATAATGTCTAACATTTCTCAACACATTACACAACTAATAGCTTGTAAAAGTGAATAACATTATCTCTTAATCTCTTTGCAGCAATAAGTGAGGAAACTTCTTTTTAAATGATTTTATTATTTGGCTGTTTTTCCTTCGTTACACAGTAACAGTGTGGCAGGAGAGAAAGTTACTTTACCAGGAACTGAACCAAGAACTGATGGTTTAAATCCTGATGCTCATGGGTTTTCCACACATCCTAACTGTGGAACATTACAGCGAATGAGCCTAAGTGGACATCATCACACCTTCACTCTACATTCACAGTGTCAGAGTGAATGTTAAAAAATGTGAAATCACATTTCAATACATGTCATGAGGAAGGCTAATAAATAAATGAAAACGGCGCTGCACAGAAGCATAGTGAAGAGGGAGAATGTCAGTAGAAAGTGATGGTGACTTATTTGAAAGCAGCACAATGTAAAATGTCAGTTACCGTGAAGAAGTTAATGAAAGAGTGAAGCAAGCCAGGAGGCAAAAGACACAGACAGGAGATGAAAGAGTGATGATAGGCAGACTGACATCGCAAGAGATGCAGCGAGAGGGATGACGAAAGCCGAGCTGAAGTCAGACACTCACAGCGGATTGAAGAGCGCTAAGAAGGGAATTTGATTTTTGTCAGCCTCTTTTGACTTCAAACTTCAACTGACTGCAGCGTGAAGACGAATGTCAGAGTGCAGAAGTTGTGAAATTGACGCTAGAGTTTTTTTTTTTTCTGTCTTAATTATAATTCCAGCATGTACTGAAACCACCTCACTTTGCCAGAGTTAGCAGAGAAAAGCCAAATGGGAGCATTCAGAATGAAGCCTAAGAACTAATGCTTCAGTTGAAATTAAGTCTCTAATTCTGGCAGTGGGATGTGTGGGATTTTAGCTTAAGGGGGGGCAGTGGGTAAAACTGTGAACAAAAAGTTGTTGGACATGAACTGTGACGGCCTATTATTATTTTTAATTGAATACAGCCAGCAGAGACATGCTGCAGTATTGACATGAGCCATAATTTCAAAACACAATTACAACATATTTTGTGAAGTCGTTGCGGTCACATTTGTAGCTCTCCTTTCACATTTCTGATTGGCTCCTAGTTTCCATAAGTTTAGCTTCCCCCCCCTTCCCCTCACTGCTGGAAAAAGTGCAGACTGTGGAAAAGTCCTTCGATCAGCTGCATCATGAAGGGACTCGGCCTACTTTTCATGAACACCATGCTAGACTGTATATAAAAGATGGAGGTAACCACTGTGACATCACCCTCTGGTTTAAAAGTGTCATGGTCGTCACCATCCTGCGTGACCATATCAGCTAACTGAAGCAAGCTTAGTTAGATTAAAAAAACAAAAACAATTAGTAACACAGGAGTAATTCCATTCACCAGAACAGGAGTGCTAACTTGATGTTGTGTTAGTACAATTAGCTCTTTAGTATTCCGTATCACTTGCATTAGAAATGTTCCAATAGACACAAACACGGTCAAGAGGGCCAGCTCTGTGATTCCAGTCAGGGGGTGGGGCTGAATGCCACCAGCTACACTGTAGCTATCTGTATCAGCAGCCAGCTGTCAGTCAAAGCAGCCACTTTACATATGCACAGTCTGTAAATTCAAACAACTGTAAGACAAAATAAACAATTGGATGGGTTACTGTATTTAGCTTAGCTGTGCAGATGGTGATTTTTAGACCTGGCTGCTGGATCGTTTCTGTTATCAAGTTTGTTTTTATTGTCACGTTGGAAACCAGCCTCTAGTGGCAGTTTCAGTTTTTGATGCTTCTCTGTTGGTCTGGACCATTTGGGCAATAAAAGGGAGAGGAAAAAAGATAAAATTACACCAGTTTTATCCATTTGCTTTAATGGCACCAGGGTCGGGAGGATCTGAACACTGTGGGAACCATTAGAGGACTAAAAATAATTCTGTGAATGGATGTATTGGAGACCTTTTTCTGCTAAGTCCAGAAAGCGGCATTGAGAAAGTTGTGGGTGTGAGTTCTGATGCAGTCCATAAGTACGAGCTGCTACAGCATGAAGTAAGCAGTCCCTACAGTCCCAGAGTGTCAGCAGATGTTTAGTGTTCAGTGTTATGTGTCAGCATGAAGTTTTGAAGTTCGGCGTGCATGATGATGGATTGCCAGTGCTGGTTGGTCCCATATTTCCTTACACATGGTGCAAAGCACACAAGCAGTCTTAACCACTTCATTAACTTTTAATTTCCCATTTGAGTAAGTCAGAAAATAGAATGTAATAACTTTTGTCTGATGTTTGTTGACTGCCACAAGATGTGAGGAAAAAACTACATCACAGCAGCCTCTGTGCAATAATCCTCATTAGAGCAAATATACAGAGACAATATTGGCAATTTGCTACTTTATGTTAGGATGCATTCTTTGATTTATAGCTCTTCATATATTACTTCATTTTTTTGCATACATTATCCTGTTGCAGTAGTTTCACTGCTGTTTCAGAGACTTCAGTACCAGCACCAAGGTTGGTTGTCAACAGACCTAGAAAGTGTTCATACTGCAGCTCTCAAAACTCATTTCTCAACTCACCCCCTCACCTATCCCCCCCTTTCTCTTTTTCTTTCTCCATCTAGAGCTAATAGATGGGACCCCCACCTTGAAAATCAACCATGGCTCGGGCACAGTGGTGCTACAGTTGCCAGGCAACGTGAACGTGGCAGACAGGCGGTGGCATCGGCTGGATGTCCGCAGCAACAGCAAGGTGGGCTGTTTTCTCCATTTAACAGCAGCCATCGTCGCTTTAACAAATAAGCTCAAAGTCAGTTCACAGTGTGCTGCTGACTGAAAGCAGCTTTTCCCACTTTTACTGAGAAAACACTTTTATTTTAAATAGATTTAAAAGACAAATGAGATATTAAATAAGTATTTCGGTTTGTAAGTATGGATTCCACTGTGTGTGTGTGTGTGTGTGTGTGTGTGTGTGTACGTACGTACGTACATGTATTCACCATATGTTACATTCACCTTATGCAGTCATGCATACATATATATGCATGCTGTGTGTTATCTCTTCTTAAATTAACTTACCAGCACAAGATAGTTAGCATCTGTGGAGCTGAAGATAAACTGCTCTATACTGCCAAAAGTATTCAGGTGTTCCAGTCACTTCCACAGGTGTATAAACCAGCACCTAGGCATGCAGACTGCTTCTACAACTATCAGTGAAAGAATGGGTCGCTCTCAGGAGCTCAGTGAGTTCCAGCGTGGTACCGTGATAGGATGATGCCTGTGCAACAAGTCCAGTCACTGCTAAATATTCCACAGTCAGCTGTTAGTAGGATTATAACAAAGTGGAAGCAATTGGGAACGACAGCAGCTCAGCCATGAAGTGGTAGGCCACGTAAAATCACAGTCGGGTCAGAGGATGCTGAGGGTCATAGTGCACAGAGGTCACCAACTTTCTGCAGAGTCAATCACTACAGACCTCCAACCTTCATGTGACCTTCAGATCAGCTCAAGAACAGTGAGAGCTTCATGAATGTTTCCATGGCAGCTGCATCCAAGCCTTACATCACCAAGCTCAGTGCAAAGTGTTGATGCAGTGGTGTAAAGCACGCCGACACTGGACTCTAGAGCAGTGGATGGGATGTCACTCAGGTTCATGTAAGTGTGAAGGTAGGTGACCAAATACTTTTGGCAATATAGTGTATGTGATGACACCAGAATTCAAATCTTTCATAGTGTTGACTTTATGGGGGGTGTGTCCATCTTTGATTTACAGTCTACATGCCGAACATTTTTGAACTGAGTGTTTTTATGTGGTGCATTTGGGACCCCTGGAGATTCCTGTCTTCAACATCTTTAAGTATTACCTGTTCGGCTTCGTGCAAGCCTTATTAATGCAGTTATGTCCCAGGAATCTAAAAGAGGAAGACGTTGGTGATCAAGTATATAAAACTGTCTGTACTGTACGTACAGAAGAGGATCATTCTGGTAAGAGTGAGACAATTGCAGGAGCCCTCCTGCAACATTTTCTGCCCCGAATAATTCCAAGTCCATTAAATTAGGGTGAAATTAAACTAAATCTTCATGTGATTGAGAATATTCTCTATATTTCTCCCCCTCGAATGTCAAGTAGTTTCTGCTTCTGTATTTAGAGGCTGTGACATAATCTATCATGAACGCTGCGAGCTTCACAGCCCCACTGCAGGCTTAGGACACTTAAAAGCGGCTGAACTGGCTGCATCTCAGCCTCCTTTCATCCCGACGTCCCACTTCAGTGCCACTTCAGAGCCCTTCAGTAAAAGCACAGAGCTGAGTTTCTCTCACACACACTGCCAGCATGAAGCCTTTTCATGTTCACCTCCATCAGACGCCACTTAAAAACCTAAAATTGAATAATTACACTTATGCCACCCTTAAATTCTAAATTGCTTCATTTAGCTAGTTACTCAAAGACCTGTAATGTTCCCCAGACTGCCCTCCAAAAACTCTTATTACACTGCCTTGAGTTCAGGTTAATGTAATAAGAAAGGACACGCCATCAGAGAGCCTTCATAGTCACCAGTATGACTGAAATATGTGTGCAATTTATGGCTTCTGCCAAACTATTGAATTCAGCGGCAGACCGTGACAAAAACACCAATTTGGTTCCGTGTTTATTTGTTTTGAATGAAAGGAAGCAGCTTCAGGGTGAGCTTCACATCACTACACGTATAAACAGGGAAATGTGTTCAGTATGGAGAATGAGAGCAGCCAAACGGATGCGTGCAGTCAGACTTTCGGGTAATGCGACACCATTTTTTGGAATCGCGGGAACACTAGGATGCATCCAGACTTTTGTTATTACAGCGGGGATTATTCTGCATCACAATGGTATTATTCTAAATCACATGTGAATCTGTTCATTTGTCCTGAATAGTCGGCAGCGGCTTATCCAACCTGGTCGTGTGACAGCATGAGATGCGAAGCAGGAAGAACAGCGCTGCCGCTGGGAGATTTACTCTGAGACTCAGCAGTAAACAGAACCATTGTCTCATTGTCCTTCATGACGAGGCGCAGTGATAAATAAGTAACACCACGCGCTGCTAACAGGGAAATAACTTGATTAGACTGGAATAAATTATTAACATAATTAGCCTGTGTGTTGATGCAGAGTTTGTATTAATGTTTAATCGTGCAAATAAGCTCTGTATGCATTACATTATCTGTGTATGTATGTTTTACATGCTTTATAATGCAATTATAGTAATAATAATAATCATTTAGTAATAATAGTAATGTTTTATAATGAGTAAAAATATGCCGAAACAATGAGCATACTTTATCATATTTTTGACAGTAAATTGGAGTAAAAGGAGTTAAATTTGGGGGGGATGGTTATGCTCAGTACTAATCTGTTCATAAAGAGGTGGGATCAGCAGGTGCAGAACACTCACAGCAGTAAAAACAACACAAATGTTTTTAGACATCCTGACATGTTTATTAATCATCAGAAAGTGTTATCAACACTACAGATTATTTTAATGTTCAGAAGCTTTTTTTTTGGTTTAAATATCTGACAGGAAGTGAAGCTGACAGTATGTATGAAAGCTTTTATCACAGATATGTGAAAAGTAAGTTTTAAAGGTGTTGTGTTTTAGCGCACTAATGGCTGGAACTGTGCTGGCACGTACAGACTCGTTATCCTCAGAGTAATTATAATGATCTCACTGCCAACTTTGGTGGAAGGATAAGGCAATGCAGCGGATTTCCAAAAAAGCTTTTTCAGCCCTTTTAAACACTTGTGTGCATCATAACAAGAGTGATGTGGGCCATCGTGTGCCGTGTGTGTTAAAGACATGATACATGATGGTCACAGACTTTACTAATGACTGCAGCGAGGAGCAGCCATGTTTACAGAGAGCTGAACAGTGGATGGGATAAAAGACAGCAAGCTGCCATGGCTTCTGCTTAATCACCTTCTCGTTAAGGCAACAAGTTGCCGTGCAGTAGAGCCGTGCAGTACACACTAATGAAAGAAATGTGAGTCAGACGCTGCTCTCACCACAGTGATAATGCTGAAAGACCACTTGATAGCAGCAGAAAGTACACTCATTATAATTCAGCGAAATAGGTTCTTTGTGATTTATTAAAACATTAGCTCTCTACAGCATGTGCTTGTTTGTTTTCTCTGCAGGAAGTGCGTTTCACCCTGGATCGATGTTCGGGGGCAGCAGTGATGGAAATGGAGGGTCTGGGTAGCTGGCTGACCACTCAGGACCACTCTTCCTGCGAAGTGATGGGCGTTACACCCAACACTGACAGGTCAAAACAAGCACCCGAACAGCCGCACGCACAGTTTTTGACAGACAGCTGCTTTCTGTGCAGCTCAGAGTTAGTTTGCTTCTAATTTGGACCATTTTCAGGCTCTCGTTTTCAACAAGGCTGCTAAAAGAAGAGGTGCAGCCTCCAGTTCGGCTCTGCTGCTTTCATGCTGCTTTGATTCTGAGTGTTACGCAGTGGTTATGATGGAGCGCTGCGTCGCTGTGTCCACAGAAGAAGCAGCTAAACTGCACTCATGTACTGTTTGTGTAAAGCCAAATAGTTCTTAGATACAAACTGTCACATAGATTATGAAAGTTGCATTGACATTTCCAACACTTACCTAAAACATAGGACACAAGGAGACCAGAAATACACATAAACAGGCCGATGAGGCCGTGAGCTCTCTGCTTGTGTTGTATTAGTGTTGCTCATGTGCTGTTTTGCAAAAGTAACTGCAGACGTTACCCAGAAATAACCACTTTGTGTTGATTTTGTATTATTTAATGAGTTTATGTTAAAAATTGGGAAGAAATGATGCTCATTTAAGCCTCGTCATAACTATAAAACTAACTGCAGAATTTTTTTGGCTCAGTCACAAAAATATTTAAGAAAATACTAAAAAGAAACAAACAGACTCGTGCTGTTTGGCCATGAGGTCATACATGTGACATCTCATATTTTTATATTGCCGGCAGACGGCAGCTGAAAACGTTTCAGCTTTGATGGGAAATTCTCTTGCTGCTGGGCCGTGAACGCCTCTTCCACGGGCTGTGGATGCTCCTGACACCATCAACAATCAGAAGTGGAGGATAAGCTCATCATTGTTGTTTTTGAGCACCATCGTCTTTATGATTCAACTTCTCTCTCATAAAGAGAGCAAACAGGAAAAGGAGAGGGCATCGAGAAAAAAACAGAAATTATTCTTCACGTTTTAATCAGCTGACTTAGTTATGAGTCGACTGAAATGATGAAGCTGATGTTGTGTTTGAGTCCCTGTTTCGAATGCTAGAAGAAGAAGAATGAAAGCAGCAGCTTTGAAACTCTTTTTTTTTTTTAAATCCTTCTGTCCGTCTCTCTCTGTGTTTTAGACACCTGAACATGAGTCAGGTGCTTCAGCTCGGTGGTGTGAACGAGGACATCCCCTACATCTACCCCCAGCTTCAGCACAAGCACTTCACCGGCTGCATCCGTAACCTCATCGTGGACAGCAAGGTAACATGCTTTATAATGCAACGACACACGTGCACGCCCGTACGGAGCCGCACGTCCATTAGCTCAGCAGCATGCAAGCAGAGTTAAACTTACACCTGCAGTCCAGCTGATAAATGGATTAATAGTGGGCTCCAACATTCACAGTCCCCTTGTGCCATGTGAGAGATGGTTTTTTTTTAATGCTTTTAACTGCAACCTCAAAGAAATTTCAAGTGCTGCACACATGCACTTAAAGAGTGAAATGGAATATGAACCTTTCCCCTTCTGCCCAGTCTGACTTCCAATCGAGACTTTCAAGTAACCAGCGCTGCTGGAGTTAAAAAGTCAAGGGCTCCATACTCAGCCATGACAATCTGAGCCCAACCCCAACTGAATCCACATCATTTCTGTGTGAACACAGGTTTCTCTCATGATAGCCTCGTGTGAACCTGCAGCCTCTGAAGCCTGAAACTTTGGTTAAAATTGCACTTTTTGCTGCAATTTCTTTGGCTTGGAATCAAATAAAGCTGTGACTGTTAAATTTTGCCCCTCTCCATCCAAAACTGCTGAGCCTCGCCTGCTTTAACTGGTATTTAGACATAAATGTCAGCCTTTTCAGACTGGATTGCCAAAGATTGGGTGAGATGTGGGTTCCCTGATAATCAAAACTCACATGGCAGAAAATTAGAAATTAAATGGGCCTACTTGGAAGGTGTTTGACTTTCTGCTCCAAATAGGTTTTGTGTTGCCTATTAAAGTTTTTTAAATTACCTTTGTTACTCACTGCTTGTGATAATGTCACACTCTCATATTTGGTGCTTCTGTTCAGTAGTGGCATTTGTGATTTAGACTTAGAGTTTAAACCTGCAGTAAACTGTCCTCCACAGTCTGGTAATGGCTTTGCTGCATTTTCTTTACACACTTGAGGAGCAGGATTCTCATATAGGTCATTATTGTCTTTATTATTTGTCATGATTATTCATTGATTTAAGCATATTGTATTTATTTAACTTTTTACAGGGAATTTTCCTGTAAAAAATGGGGGGGGGGGGGGGGTCCACTGTAGGATGTCTCTGGGTGCTGAAAGGATTCATTTAAATTCAATTTGATTTAAATGGCACCAAATCACAGCAAACAGTCACCTCAAGGCGCTTTATATTGTAAGGTAAAGACCCCACAATAATTACAGAGAAAACCAAACAGTCAAAACGACCCCCTATGAGCAAACACTTGGTGACAGTGGGGAGGAAAAAACCTCCAGTAGAACCAGGCTCAGGGAGGGGCAGCCATCACCGGTTGGGGCTGAGGGAAGAGCAACAGGATGGTAGCCACATGGTGAGTAACAAAGAGCTAAAAGCTCACTGACACCTTTGCTGGGCCCTGCTGGAAGGTAAGCTTCCTCTGTATGGAGCAGACTCATTTCATCAGCTTTCCTGAAGCTGAAGCTAACTCTGAGTTTGGGTTGTATGGAGGTCCTGCTGCAAAGAAGAGGTGTGCACTTGATTTCTAACAGTGTAAAAGACTGAAATGGCCAACATGATGTCACACATTGGTTTCTGGGCTTTGCATTAATGTTACCAAACTGAAGGCATGTTGTTCGTTTGATATGTCCATTAAATGACATCATTCCCAGTTGTGCTAGAGAGCTCCAGTTTAGTGACCAGTTAGTTGAAGGGGGCCCTAAAAGATGCCGTTCGGCTACAGCTGCCAATCAAACCAAAACTATCCATAGAAGCCAAAACTTTTGATGATTTTTTTTCCCTCAATTTTTTTATTAAAGTTTTCCAATATAGCAAAGTTACAAAAATAGATAAAAGGGGGAAGGAAAAAAAAAGACACTAAAAAGACAAAGAACAGTGAGCAGGTAAACAACATTTGGCAACTAGTCATCATTGACAAATGCAGGTAGACTGAAAAAATAAGGCACTAGTTGCCCCCACCCCCTATGATGATTTTTAATGCTGTAAAGCTGAGCTTTGTAACGGGGGAGTCTGTGGTTAGACTTGCTTTTAGAGGCGGTCTCAAGTAGCCACAGGAGGAACTGCAGATGTCGTACTTGGTGTCATTTTTCAGCCCCAAAGGTTACCACTTCACAGGAAAAGGAAAAGAGGAATCGTTTTATCCCGATTATCTTTTTTATGATAGTTGGAAGCCAAAAGTGTTTTTAAAACCTGATTAATCACCCACTTTTTATTTTAACTGTATGTTGCACTCTGCAGTAGTGACGGCCTCAAATTAAGTGCAGAGAAATGAGCATCGGTAGCAGCATATCTTGCTCGACCCTTTCAGTGAACTTTTTCAAATGCTGAGGTGGACGATTTTGACCAAATGTACACAGAAATTTATGTGGACAGCCCTGATATGCTTTTTAATGCAGATGAGCAAAATAGTTTTTCTCCTCTTGATTCCATAATGCCAGCGCCGTGTGTGATAGATTTCTTTCCTAAATTTAAAGCACATGAGCCCCACATTATGGAGGTGCAGGGGATCGTATTTCTAGGAGTAAAATGGAGATTGGTTTGTGCAGTTTAAGATTATATTCTAAATAATTTATGAAATTATATTTCACTGGTCATAACAGAGGATGGTATATGACTCAGTGTTGAGAGAATTATTGGGAGACTGCTGTTTATCATTGTCTGGATTATGGTCACCCTCTAACACCGTGTGTGTCTGTGTGTGTGTGTGTGTGTGTGTGTGTAACTAAGAGAAAACTCTGGCTCACCGTGGCTTATTTGTGGCTTGCTTTGAGCCTGGAACACATGAGCATTTAACACGCTAGGACGGCTGAGTTAATTGATTAGCCTGACCAGCGAACCAATAAAAACAGTCGCTAATGTGAGCCAAATATCACGAGCCAACTACTACTCAACCTATCTGTCACTTTAGCCCAATACTTGTTCTGTTTAATGAGGTCAGTGTCAGCGCAGACGGGTTCATTACAGGCATGTGTCGCTCTCTTTGCATCCTGCACACATGTATGCTGTTAAAAAGCAGTCTGCTAAAACAAATACACTCATGATGCAGATGTTTTAAACACACATCTGTGCAGCTGACACATTTCCATCATCATGCAGTCAGAAGAAATTGTATTTGTGCATTTTATATTGTGTGTGTGTGTGTGTGTGTGTGTGTGTGTGTGTGTGTGTGTGTGTGTGTGTGTGTGTGCGCGCGCCCATGGTCTCCTCCTCTCTTTTTTCTGGTGGTCCACTCACATTGTGAGGACACCTCTTCAGTTCACTAATAAAGCATGTCTGTGTGTGCAGGTGTCTGTGTGTAGCCAAGTAATAGCCCAGGTGTTTTGTGGGAAAAAGCAGTTATTATTCAGCACACTTGTGTTTAAATGAAAAACAACCTTGGCCAGTCAATTCAAACATGCTTTTATTCAGCTCTCTGGTTAGGTGTGCGGAGCCACGGGGCCTCTAGGGCTGGCTTTTAGAACTGTTGTCTCTGTAAATGCAGTTTATTTGTACCCATTCAGGAGACTGTTTGAAGGCTCTGTTAAGATGTTGAATCTCAAGAGTGGTGATATTAAAGGATGTCTCTTTGTGCTGTGCTGAAGGCTTGGAGTCGGTGTGGTTTACCTTAGCCAGGGATGTAGCAGGAGGCTGCACAAACACTGTGTACTAATGAGAGGAATCTGCATGATTGTGTGTGGGCGGACATGAGTATAACAAATCTCCAAAAGCAAGGAACAGTAGGCGTGCTGATGATTAATAATGTTGATGGACATGTTCCGGCATTGTATGATTTTTATTTTTTAATTTTAATTTTTTCCTTTTCCTCTGGTGGTGTTTCGTTCCAGTGTGTCACATTTGTTGCTATAGCAACATCGTCTGTTTCCGATGGGTTAGAGGTAGCTGACGGTGCCCCGTACCAGCAGCGGGTGTGTGCATCACAGACCGGCTCACTATCACGATACAAACGATAACAGAGGTATCAGGACAGTTATTCTATATATTCATCTTTAATACGCTGCAGCATCTGTGTGACAGAAGGACAAATGTGGAGGGATAAATTTAGGGCTCTCCACCTGCTGTAAAAGTAGCTGCTAATTGTGGCTCAGACAGAAGAGCAGAGCTGAGTGTGAGTGTGTGTGTGTGTGTGTGTGTGTGTGAACCTTTGTACACAGGAGGAGAGGAGAGGAAGACACGAACAGATTTATTATTTCATGTCCCACTTCCAGCGTGAAGTGAAAGTGTGAACACCAGTGGGAGAGTAAATCATATTTAACCTTGTTTACATGCAGTGATGAATGGTTCAGCCTTCCTTGATTAGGAAACACAAGTGGGCAGACACAACACACAAGTGAACAGGAAAAACTGTGTCGAGTCATCAAACATTTTCTTCTTTCTGTCTTTGTTACCAGGAAGTACCAGGATGAGATGTTTGCTAGTTTAGCTGATAGGTGATTGACTTAAAGCCAGCAGCCCATCACGGCTGTAATATCACACTAATATATTATTCTGTTTCTTTCATTCGCTCTGTGATTAGTTTTTCTGTGTTTTTCAGACATCTCTGTACTTTCTTCTATTTCATTTGTTTTAGTAACATTCATTTTATGTTCATGTGACTCAGGTATGTATTAGTGGGAATATGTTTAGAGCAGCTTTTAAGAAAAATATGTAAATGTGCCACTGTATAATCATAGAAGAACAGGAAGTATTATAATATATTGTGATATTCGTATTTTATCCCACCTGTAAGAGCCAGGCTTCTTTTTTATTAGCTTTTGCTCAATTTTAGTCAACAAACATGGAAAATATTTCAGTCTGTTGTTCATCAGTGATTTTTAGCTCTAGAAAAGCTGTAGGAATTACCTCACCTCTTAGAGCGCACTCAGTGTTTGATAATGAGTGTCAGTGTCCATGAGCCCTGCAGACAAATCCAGTTCCCAAACATTAACCACTGGGGTTAGAGTTATTAAAAATTTCTAACCAGCCACTGTCGCCCCAAAAACTAGTCATACACAAGAGAATCTGAGTGCGTGTCTGTTAACTCCTCTCCACTGTAGCTCAACAAAACCAACAGAAATGAAGCGCCCCCTTGTGGGCTATTGAGTAACTCTACTTTACAAGTTATTTATCAGAACTGGAGCCAGATTTATTAAATAGGGCAGAGGAGTGTGTGAGCTCTAATAGCGCTGATAGCTGTGGTTACTTTTGCGGGTGATTTTTTAAAAGTTGCGATATTTTCTAAACACATTTGCAGTCAGAACAATATGAAACGCTCAATCTGACAAGATTTAGAGCAAGGTCGCAAACTAAGAGGTGATATTCGGCTGTTGGTAATTGGTAACAGGCACAGCCTGTTAATTGTAATCAGAAAAGCGTATAAATATAGCTCATACAAGCATATGCTAAAACAATGGAAGTCTGGCAGACGATTGTTATGATAGAAACAGGCTTCAGTAATTGACCGGCTCTGCTGTAGAACTGTAAGCTATATGACAGCATTTTGACATTGTGTGTAGTACTCTTGTATTAAGACAACTTACAGCCCCTCAAGGGAGAAAATGAAGTGGAAATGCCTGATTGACAAAAGCTTTTTTCTATACTCTGGTGACGACAGTACACAATTATTGGATTTATTAAAAAAACAAAAACAAATGGATTTGCAGATTTCATGGGGAAGTCGTGTGTGTGTGTGTGTGTGTGTGTGTGTGTGTGTGTGTGTGTGTGTGTGTGTGTGTGTGTGTGTGTGTGTGTGTGTTTTATCTCTATGCCACATATTGTCAAAGTACATGCAAGTGAATTTGTGCAGGTCCACCACTAAAAACAGTCGTGTGTCAGAGCACAGCTCATGAATCACCATGAAAACCTCCGGCGCTGTCCATGGTCCTGAAGTTATAGCAGTTTAATTAATGAATTATTTAACTGTTTATTTGAGTGTAATAAAACTTTGCTAGGCTTTGAACCCCATTGCTCAGGCTGTGAAACACCTGCCACAGAAGCCACAGTACTTTGAAAAGAAGCCGACACATAAAGTTGAA
Source organism: Archocentrus centrarchus (assembly GCF_007364275.1). Taxonomy (NCBI): domain Eukaryota; kingdom Metazoa; phylum Chordata; class Actinopteri; order Cichliformes; family Cichlidae; genus Archocentrus; species Archocentrus centrarchus. Next base: position 34,683,609 of record NC_044348.1, read on the forward strand.
GTTTTGTTCCTGCTGGTACTGCGTGTCTCAGTTTGGATGGAAAGTTCCAGGTCGTCTCTGAGTTCATTGAGCAAATTTGGGTTTAGGTGGCTTGGTAATCTTAAGGTGTTTATCTGCGTCTTTCTTTCCAAATAAATTGACAGCAGCGTTTTTTTGCCACCATATCAAAAAAGATGCTTTTTCACTGTTAAATATGTCATCCAAAAAACCCAAACCTGCCACCTGGACTTGGCCAATCGCCAACAGTCAATCCTTAACTTGAATCCTGCTCTCAGTGTTGATCATGGTCAGCTAGCACTAACATTACCTTTATCACATCAAGACAGTAATTTCCACTGAAGAGCAGCAGCTCACTCAGATCATTCCTTCACTTGTTCACTGTCATCCTGTCTGGATCAGGTTTGAGTAGGAGGCTTTAAATACATCCATTCAACAGTATTTCATGAACATGTAGACAGCATCTTACCTGCCTAAATGCACTGTTCAAAGTTATTAAAGAACAGTTTAAAGAACAATTTTTAATCAGAGTATAGCCATAGAAGGTCCTTAACCCATCAGCAGGACCGGGATCTGCTCCTTTGTGCAAGGAGGAACAGGATGAGCCCTGCAAAACTACAAAATGACCTCCAGCAGCCACTGGTGTGAATGTCTCTGAGCAAACACAGTCTTCATGAGGGCGGCCTGAGGGCCCATCATCCTCTGGTGGGCCCTGTGCTCACTGCCTGGCACCATGGAGCCTGACTGGCATTTGCCATAGAATACCAGAGTTGGCACGTCCACCACTGGCACCCTGTGCTTATCACAGACAAGAGCAGGACCCACTGTCAGACCCTACGCTGATGCAGTGGGTCCTGGGTTCCTCCTGGTGCCTCATGTGGTGAGAGTATGCAGGCAGTTCCTGGAGGATGAAGGAATTGATTCCACTGACTGGCCCCCCACGTTCACCTGACATAAATCCATCCTCTGGGACATCATGTTTTGGTCCATCCAACGTCACCAGGCTGCACCTCAGACTGTCCAGGAGCTCAGTGATGCTCTGGTCCAGGTCTGGGAGGAGATCCTCCAGGACACCATTCTTATTGTTCTGTTTACAAGTTTAGTTCATACGTCTGTAACTCTTAACAAATGACACCTTCAGATCACACTGCTAACAAACACAACACTGAAAATAAGGTAAACCACTAAACCTTCATATCAGAGACATTTATGGGTGGAAGAGGAAACTTTTACTATTCAGGAGCTGCAGTGAGTTATTCCATATAAGCAGCAAGGTCACTGAATAACACACTGCATGCAAACATTGTTATTTCTTATGTCTTAAACTTTTTTGGTTTGCTTTTATTTATTTATTATAATTCTGGTCTGA